>NW_003549712.1:3680-4938 GCF_000090795.2 Amphimedon queenslandica | reverse complement strand
ATAATATCCAAAAATAGCATAATTAAAATAAATAAAATAATTACAATAAATAAGTGTATGGTAAGTCATGTTTGTGTCGGTACTGGGTAGATTAAGACATAATATTTTATACCTGTATTAAATTATATTTTGCAGAAAGCACTGAACAGGACCTTATATCATTGTGTGTAACTAATCTGTATTGTTCAAATTTAACAATACAGATCAGTTACACACAATAATAATTGAACAATACAGATCAGTTACACACAATAATAAAAGATCATATCCCAATAAAAAGCAAAAGGATTAAGCTAAAGAACGCCTCTTTTCTCTATATGCCAGTATACGTTATAATACACAAATGGAGGTGTATTTCACTGAATAAAAGAGGCACCTGTGAGATCAGATGGCAAAAGCTTTCCTACAGCTATAAAAGAAATGCATCTGTCAGAGTAAGTCAGTCAGTCGATCATCTTGCTGCTCCTAGCTTGATGATATAATGCATTTCTTGGCTATATCTGTACTCCTGGCAACTGCTTTCAGTGCAGTTACATCCAATGAAGGTAGGTACAATAAATATCATTAAATTTTTTATGATGGTGTATATTCTGCTGTAGAAGCACATTCACTGGTTAATGAAGAGAAAGTTAATGACACTCTTGTCAGATTAGTTTATCTTCAGATTTTGCGTGGTAGAGATGGCCGTGATGGAGTATCAGGAAGAGATGGAGTGAAAGGAGAAAGAGGAGATAAGGGAGAGAAAGGTGAAACTGGACCTGTTGGACCAGCTGGTCCTAAGTGTGGAGGAGTAGTGTACACTCGTTGGGGAAGGAAGTCCTGTCCTACTGGAGCTGAACTACTGTATGAGGGAATAACTGGTGGTGAAGCAAATAACAGTCCTGGAGGTGGTGCCAACTATGTCTGCTTGCATAAGGATCCCCAATACTTAAGTTCTCATTCTCCAGCTTATAGTGGTTTTATGTACGGTACTGAATATGAATGGTCTAATGGTATATTTACTGGTAGAGATCAGCACAATGCTCCTTGTGCAGTATGTTATACATCTACTAAGAGTGTTAAACTGATGATTCCTGCTAGAACCAGCTGTCCTTCATCATGGACTATGGAATACAGAGGATACCTGATGGCTGAAAGAGATGCTCACAAAAGAAATGCAGTCTATGAGTGTGTTGATGAAAACGTTGAATCTGTTGATGGTAGTGGCGCCAGTGCTCAAGGTGCTATGCTTTTCTTTACTTTGTCAACTTGTGTTAGT
>NW_003549712.1:0-3012 GCF_000090795.2 Amphimedon queenslandica | reverse complement strand
ATGATAAGGAAAAATGAACCTCATAATGGTGCTTGTTCCTATACTGACTACTCTCTCTATTATTGTATCTACTAATGAGAATACAATCAAAGGTAAATCATTTGTCATAATTACATTTAATTAATATTTTACAAAGGGCCATCATCTGTGTCAACAAACAAACGATACATTAATGAAACTAATGTGAAGGAGGTTTATCTACAGATATTACGAGGTAGAGATGGTCGTGATGGACTAACAGGAAGAGATGGAGTGAAAGGAGAGAGAGGAGATAAGGGAGAAAGAGGAGAAAAAGGTGAAACTGGACCTATAGGAAAAACTTGTACTAAGTGTGGTGGTGTAGTGTACACTCGTTGGGGAAGGAAGTCCTGTCCTACTGGAGCTGAACTGCTGTATGAGGGAATAACTGGAGGTAGTTACTATGATCATCCTGGAGGTGGTGCCAACTATGTCTGTTTACCAAAGGTTCCTCAATATATGAGCACTACTTATAAGCATACTAATTTAGCTAATTACATGTATGGTACTGAATATGAATGGACTAATGGTATATTTCCAGGAACAGATCAGCACAACGTTCCTTGTGCAGTATGTTATACATCTACTAAGAGTGTTAAACTGATGATTCCTGCTAGAACCAGCTGTCCTTCATCATGGACTATGGAATATAAAGGATATCTGATGGCTGAAAGAAGCTCTCACCATGCAAAATCTGTCTACGAGTGTGTTGATGAAAGTGCTGAATCCATAAATGGCAGTCAAGCTAATGTTAATGGCGCTACAATTTTCTTTACTTTGTCAACCTGTAACGGTCTACCCTGTCCTCCATATGTGAACAATGTGCCAATTACTTGTGTAGTGTGTACCAAGTGACACTAAAAATACTGCATAATTTGTTTTTCTGATTTTCTAATAAAATAATTTGCTGTTCACACATGAATACACACGTGTGTAAGTCCAAAGAGGTCAATATTGTGTTCTTATGCAAGCTATGCTGAAATTTTGAGTGGATTGCATGGGCTCTAAATTGCAAGATGATCCGTCATTTGATACATAATGATATTGAAAATGTAATGCAACATAAGAACATATATATGCTATGCATCAGAAAAATTACAAAAACGAAAAATTCTCTCCTAGTCATTTTTGGCAAAAACCCTGTAATTATGTAAGCTTATTATATAGTACAGGAATTTTTGAGTAACTTTTAAAATTGGTAAAAAATCTAAACTTGACACATAACATAAGAACATGTCTACTCTATGCATCAAATAAAATAAGTCCTGCCTACCAGTTGACTAACGTATTATTAGCTTCATGTAGGCAAGGAATTTTTTTACAATTTTAAATTAATGATAATTCTATTTATAAAAATATAGATCTACATCCCAGTCATCGTGTGTGTGTGTGTGTGTGTGGGTGTGTGTATAGTAATGTGGATGAGTGCTGGTGTAGGAGGATAATAATTGATTCCTGCTAATAATAGTAAATACAGACTGGGTGGAATTTCTTAGTGAGTAAGGCAGAGTTGAGTAAGGACAAATGGAGCAGGGAGACATGCATAGATTTTTTATTCAAACTCATCTATAATTTAAGACGCCTCCGTTTGTGTATTATAACATATACAAGCATATAAAGAAAAGAGGTGTTCTCTTAATCTCTTTGCTCTTTATCACTATTATGACATCTTATATGATTGTGAGTAACTGATCTAACTAACTCAATTTTCGCCAACCATAATTATGTGCAGCTATAAAATATCATATTTTTACATGGCACCAGCTGTAGTAGAGCAATTTAAGCTGAAGTGTAATGTATAATTTACTAATATGCCCATAAATATTGAATATTATTTATTCTCTTGGGGATTTAAACATTAATTTTTACAAATTTTGTGCAGCAAATTATTTATCACTTTTTCACCATTTGCAGGAAATCACAAAATTAAATTTTCACGAAAAAGTTTTTTGCTCAAAAAATAAAGTAGGATCTACTGTCACATCAATCGTACACTATGTTTCAGCTTAAATACTGTTGGCATGCATCAAGAGTAGACTTTATCATGTAAAGTACAGTACTTTACATGATTAAGTACACGATATTCTATAACTGTATAAAATTATGTTTGTCGGAAATTTTAAGCCATGGGCTTAGATCAGTTACTGACAATCATATAAAATGTCATACCCATATCCTATTTAGCCAAAATAGTGATAAAGAGCAAAGGATTAAGAGAACACCTCTTTTTTCTAAGCGCCAGTATACGTTATAATACACAAATGGAGGTGTATTTCACTGCATGAGTAAAAGAAGCACTTGTGAGATAAGATGGCTACAGCTATAAAAGAAATGCATCTGTCAGTGTAAGTTAGTCAGTCAATCGTCTTGCTGCTCCTTGCTGATATAATGCATTTCTTGGCTATATTTGTACTCCTGGCAACTGCTGCTTTCAGTGCAGTTACATCCAATGAAGGTAGGCACAATAAATATCATTGAATTTTTTATGATGGTGTATATTCTGCTGTAGAGTCACCTTCACTGGTTACTGAAGAGAAAGTTAATGGCACTCTTGTCAGATTAGTATATCTTCAGATTTTACGTGGTAGAGATGGTCGTGATGGAGTACCAGGAAGAGATGGGGTGAAAGGAGAGAGAGGAGATAAGGGAGAGAAAGGAGAGAAAGGTGAAACTGGACCAGTTGGACCACCTGGTCCTAAGTGTGGAGGAGTAGTGTACACTCGTTGGGGAAGGAAGTCCTGCCCTACTGGAGCTGAACTGCTGTATGAGGGAATAACTGGAGGAGAAAGATATACTAGTCCTGGAGGTGGTGCCAACTATGTCTGCTTGCACAAGGATCCTCAATACTTAAGTTCTCATTCTCCAGCTAATTATGGTAGTTTCATGTATGGTACTGAATATGAATGGGTTCATGGTACCTTTACTGGAAAAAATAACCACGATGTCCCTTGTGCAGTATGCTATACATCTACTAAGAGTGTAAACTGATGATCC
>NW_003549710.1:2212-4956 GCF_000090795.2 Amphimedon queenslandica | reverse complement strand
ACCAATACAATAAGTGAATAGTTGACCTCAGCCACTTCCTACATTCTCTATCTACTCTAAAGGTATAACCGATGCTAGTACAGTTACAATAACAATAGTAAAACCACTAATAAGAGGCCAACGACCATGAAACAGGTGCAGGTTCTAATGGAGTGAATACACTATACTATAACTAACAGACACTGTATTAACATACAACAATGTACATGTATATATGTACATGTACCTGTACATGTAATACACTCACTTCTGTTTTAAGATTATCTCCAATGCTTTGTTTAGCCTTCAACTCATCAATTTTAGTTTTTGTGCAAATTCCTGCTCTTGACTTCTTTGTAATGACTATATGTACAATATAATTCAATGAAAGAATACCAATTATTAATATCATTCTTCTTCTTCCTACTTATGACAGTTCGTTGTTCTTTGCTTCAAGTTGCATCACTTGTTGTTGAATCCCCCACCTTTGTCTCTTTCCTTCCTTCTATTTCTCTCTTTATACATCTTATGATGTCCTCCTGCTGGTGTAGTCTGTGCCGCTACAATAAATAATAATAAAATATTAATAATAATATCAATAATATCTTACCAGTATGTGTTACAATCTCCAGCTTGCTAACATGCCTTGCTTTAGTCACTAGTCATTTGGTTGTGGATGCCCATCGAGTGGCTCAGGATATTAAAGCAGTGATACAGTATGTATACATGTACTTGTATGTTTGTTTGCATTAATATCATCTTGCCACAAATTGTCACTGACTTTAATCAGTGTTGCATTGTTAACCTTTGCTAGTTCATGTCAATCATGTGCTACACTCAATAATACTATAGACCACACAAACAAGTTTATAAATATAATTAGGTTTCCTTTTACAGCAGTACATGTAATATTCATTAGGTGATAAACATTAGTTATAATAATAAACATAGTTTGATGCTATCAGTAATAATTCTAGTTATAGAGATAGGGAAATTAGTACATGATGACAGCTCAGCTAATTAGTACACTGACAATGAATGAACACATTAAACTAGCTATGAGGAAGGAGTACAATATGGGACCTCCTTTCTCTCTCCGGCACTTTATCTTCTCCTAATCAGGCACAAAGTGTTCCTCTAGAGTAGTCATTCAATTATTAATTAATAATATTAATTATACTCTCACTTACATGTATATATTCAGCAACTGATGTCTCTCCTACTTCACCTACAGCAATAGTTAGTTTGTTCCATGTTGCTTCAATATCATCTGTAAGCCATTTTGCTAAACATTCTCTAAGACATCGCTCAGCATCTCGTGGATAGTTAGTCTCAATAACCTTGAGATCATTATGAATCAGACCCAAGTAGAGACCAAGATTCAACCATTTTGTAGTTTGAAAATTACCATCTTTTAACACTCGTATAATATCTACCAGGTCCTTGATAGTCAATGTAACTATAAATAAATAAATAATGTGAAACTAGTGATAGTGAGTGGTTATACCTTTTTGTTGATCATCATTAGACTCACTGATCTGATCACCTTTTGGAGTATAAGAGCCTCCTAATACTCCCTACAATAAATATCAGTTAACTAAATAATGTGTTTTAATTCTTACCTTAATATCACGTCCTCCTAATAGTGACAGGTTACTAATGTCTGATAATGATTCATCAGGTAGGATTTCCTTCAATTCTTTATGTCCTTTATTGCTGACAAGAAATGGCCTTCCTTCCTTAATTGCTGATAGTAAATCACAAACATCATACACTGTCCTTTCTCTCGGTGTATTCACAGGATAGGCTAGTTCTTTAGGATCAATAACTAACTCTTTTACCTCTAGACTGGGACAGGATTCTTTATAAATACTCATTACCTCTCCTATCACATCTCTTCTTAGAGACACCATATTGTCATTGTAACCTTTCTCACAGGACATCATTACTAGTACACACTGGCTCTCATCCACAATCTCTACCAGTGATCCAACACCATAACCATCAAACCAATGAAGACCACTGCTCCAAAATTTGCATTTACGATTCAATTTTTCAGCTAATTCTTTGTTCCCTTTTGATAATGAAAGCTTGAAAGCAAGATGTAATGAGAGGACATGGAAGTATCGAGGAGGAAAGAAATCATGCTCTCTAGTACACTGTAGACACCAACCAAACTGGTATACTTGACTAGTCATCTCCTTAACATTGTCATTATTGATACGCAGAAGAGTAAAAAGACATGGAAAAAACAAATACCTTTCTCCTCTTCTTTGAGTCTCTGAGGCACTGTTTCCTGTAGCTAATAAGTTTGTCATTCTTAGAAAAGATGGATCCAATTCTTGACAGAGTTCCATGTTTTTCAGAAAACAGATCAACATGTCAGGATCATATTTAGGGAAGAGTCTAGTCAGATCAGACACACTAACAATACCAGTATTGCTAGCAATGTCAACGTGTTCTTTGAATGTCTTTGGAGCAAAGAGAATCCCATTCACCTCAGTTAGTAGTATACCCTTATTCACAACAACCCATACCTTGTCTTCACTTTTAAGAACACTGATCAAACCAGTTGAGTGCAATGAATGAAGAGCATCCAAGACGTCTTCTCTCTTATCTGGTATAAAGTAATCATTATTGTCCCTACCAGCAGACATTACATCAGAGAGGGTCAGTATATTCTCTTTCCTTTCCTCCAGTAGACCATACATCATGTGACAATAAAGACTCAAATTCCTTCCACTTGTACTACGAATGGACTCACA
>NW_003549710.1:0-1488 GCF_000090795.2 Amphimedon queenslandica | reverse complement strand
ATGACTTCAGCTGTATTCATCTTGTGATTGTTTGTTCATCTTTATCAGTGACCATTATATCACAGTTGCACTCATTAATGAGGTACTTTACAACATCTATGTGTTCAACAGCACAATGAAGAACAGTCCAACCATTAGTATCACAATATTGTTCAGCCATTATATGATCATTGATGTTCATTACCATACACTTCAAGACATCAAGTAATCCTTTACTAGCTACATAATGAAGAACAGGGACACCATCTTTATCATCTTTATCAGTGACCATTATATCACAGTTGCACTCATTAATGAGGTACTTTACAACATCTATGTGTTCAACAGCACAATGAAGAACAGTCCAACCATTAGTATCGCGATATTGTTCAGCCATTATATGACCATTGATGTTCATGACCATACACTTCAAGACATCAAGTAATCCTTTACTAGCTACATAATGAAGAACAGGGACACCATCTTTATCATCTTTATCAGTGACCATTATATCACAGTTGCACTCATTAATAAGGTACTTTACAACATCTATGTGTTCAACAGCACAATGAAGAACAGTCCAACCATTAGTATCACGATATTGTTCATCCATTATATGACCATTGATGTTCATGACCATACACTTCAGGGCATCAAGTAATCCTTCACTAGCTACATAATGAAGAACAGGGACACCATCCTTATCAGTGACCATTATATCACAGTTACACTCATTAATGAGGTACTTTACAACATCTATATGTCCAACAGCAAGATGAAGAACAGTCCGACCATTAGTATCGCGATATTGTTCATCCATTATATGACCATTGATGTTCATGACCATACACTTCAAGACATCAAGTAATCCTTTACTTGCTACATAATGAAGAAAAGGGACACCATCCTTATCAGTGACCATTATATCACAGTTACACTCATTAATGAGGTACTTTATAACATCTATGTACTTAACAGCACAATGAAGAACAGTCCGACCATTAGTATCAAGATATTGTTCATCCATTATTTGACCATTGATGTTCATGACCATACACTTCAAGACATCAAGTAATCCTTCACTAGCTACATAATGAAGAAAAGGGACACCATTTTTATCTGTGACCATTATATCACAGTTACACTCATTAATGAGGTACCTTACAACATCTATGTGTCCAACAGCAAGATGAAGAACAGTCCGACCATTAGTATCGCGATATTGTTTATGCATTAAATGACCATTGATGTTCATGACCATACACTTTAAGACATCAAGTAATCCTTCACTAGCTACATAATGAAGAAAAGGGATTCCATCTTTATCAGTGACCATTATATCACAGTTACACTCATTAATGAGGTACTTTACAAAATTTGTGTGTTTAACAGCAAGATGAAGAACAGTCCGACCACTAGTATCACGATATTGTTTGTCCATTATATGACCATTGATGTTCATGACCATACACTTCAAGACATTGAGTATCCTTCACTAGCTACATAATG
>NW_003549708.1:4073-4972 GCF_000090795.2 Amphimedon queenslandica | reverse complement strand
TTATTATTATTGTTATTATTATTATTATTATTATGATAGCATATGTGGGAGCAAGAGAAAGCTCATTTGGAATTATTTGAAAGACTAGTGAAGGAAAGAAGAGTGAGACCAACTGCTTTGATGCCTCTGTGGAACATAGCTGGATATGCACTGGGTATGATATAACAGTCACTGTAATTACTCATTGATAACTTGAATATATTCCCTTCTCTCCTTTGTCCTATTCCCCCTCCTCTCCCTCTCTCCTGTTATCAGGTGCTGGCAGTGCATTATTAGGTAAAGAGGCAGCAATGGCTTGTACTGTTGCTGTTGAACAAGCAATTGGAGAGCATTATAATGAGTATGTTTTTGATAAAGTATCATTAAACAATAAATTGTTATTTTATTTGCATAGTCAATTAAGGGAGCTGTTGAATAGAGAAGAGAAAGATGAAGAACTTTTAAAAGTATACAAAGCACTCACTCGTGCACTTAATTGTTATCTCTACTTGTTGTGTTTTTCTTACTACTGATATTTTAACAATAACGTAGTACATTACTGTGCACTAGCTCTTGTTTATTGTTATTGTTTAGTGGTCTTGTTTATTATTATTAGAGTATAAAGGATTGTAGAGATGATGAGTTGGATCATCTTGAAACTGGTTTAGAACATGATGCTGAACAAGTAATACTACAATTTGTATTGTGCATTATGCTACGTGTGTTATTATTGTATAGGCTCCTGGTTATGAGATATTCTCACAAATAATAAGAACTGGATGCAAGACAGCAATATGGCTATCAGAAAGAATATAACTGTCACAACTAATTGAATATCAATATTCATTAATGCATGTATTGTATATGTTAGTCTATGTAGCCCCACCTTTCACCAGTAGGCGTATCACATATTTTCCAAG
>NW_003549708.1:0-965 GCF_000090795.2 Amphimedon queenslandica | reverse complement strand
AGTCAGAAAGGTCATCACCAAGTTGTGGAACAGTTACTTAAAAAAGGTGCTGATGTTAACATTCAGAATAATAATGGATGGGCTGCTCTTTTGACTGCCAGTGACAATGGCCATCATCAGGTTGTGGAACAGTTACTTAAAGAAGGTGCTGATGTTAACATTCAACACAATGATGGATGGACTGCTCTAATTGCTGCCAGTCAGAGGGGTCATCACCAGGTTGTGGAACTGTTACTTAAAGAACGTGCTGATGTTAACATTCAAAATAATAATGGAAGGACTGCTCTAATGGCTGCCAGTGGCAATGGTCATCACCAAGTTGTGGAACTGTTACTTAAAGAAGGTGCTGATGTTAACATTTGTAGCAATGATGGATGGACTGCTCTAATAATTGCCAGTCAGAAAGGTCATCACCAAGTTGTGGAACAGTTACTTAAAAAAGGTGCTGATGTTAACATTCAGAATAATAATGGATGGGCTGCTCTTTTGACTGCCAGTGACAATGGCCATCATCAGGTTGTGGAACAGTTACTTAAAGAAGGTGCTGATGTTAACATTCAACACAATGATGGATGGACTGCTCTAATTGCTGCCAGTCAGAGGGGTCATCACCAGGTTGTGGAACTGTTACTTAAAGAACGTGCTGATGTTAACATTCAAAATAATAATAATGGAGAGACTGCTCTAATGGCTGCCAGTGGCAATGGTCATACACAAATTATTGAATTATTACTGAAACATAATGCTGATGCTAATGTACAAGATAAAGAAGGAAGAACTGCTTTAATTGTTGCTAGGAGGAGAGGTCATCAAAGAATTATTGAATTGCTGGATCCTATTACTAGACAGACTACATTAGTAACAACAGCTGACACACCTTCAGCCACATTTCCAGTAACTACTACTACTGATGCAATCAATACTGAGACTTCCTCTCATGCTGTTACTACTGTATATGACACAGT
>NW_003549707.1:1957-4973 GCF_000090795.2 Amphimedon queenslandica | reverse complement strand
AAGATAGAGATTGTCAAATCGTGAAGACAAAAACTGTAACCTTGACTGAGACAACACGAGCGGTAAAAAGAAGTCATGCCTTCCAGTCTAGTATAAGAAAATAGCTTTGAAAAACTTTCCATTGGAGCAGAATACTTCATTTAGTTACGGCTCTGTTTCATAATAGATGCTAGTGTAAGCTCCCTGGTGTTGAAGTAAGTCCTTCGTATTTAGTACCGTCTTGTACCTAAAGACATGGGCTTGGCCAAAATCAAAACAGCAATGCTGTAGGGACTTTCCCCTTTTAGTCACATGCTCAAATGTTTATTGATATACAGTTGCCATGGTGTTGTCATGCAAATTTATAAATTTCTTCCTTGTCATATGACGTCATCAAATGTACCATATTCAATTAATTAAACACCCGTGTGATTTATGTTGTTATTAGTAAACATAATTAATTGCACATTGATATTGAGAAAAGAGCACTATAGAAAAATCAGTACACACTATATCATTGCCATTAGCAAACTGCAACTATGAGTCTACTTAAAAATAAGTGGCTCAAAGGTATTATCTATAAGTAATGCAAAAGGATGAGGCACAGGGAAGTACAAGTTTCTCAATGAGGATATTCTAAATGGAATAAGAGGTATCTGCAAACTAATAAAAGTATTGGCTAGTGGTTATGACCTGGTGGCATAGCCCCGAGGTTGTCCTAAAATCATTTTCACCCACGTGTGATATATATATATTTCTATGTAAACAATTTATTTCTTTTACACACGTATGGGAGAAATGCATTGTATATGATGCCTTACCAATATCTACACACATTAATTAATTTAATGTGAGGGGTGTGGTTATTGAAAGGGAAGTGGCTATTGTTGGACTGGACAACTATAAGTTTTATGGTGAGTAGTCTCTTTTCCCAGCTTCTTTGCCTTAACATGGCAACAAGACTGTATAAAGAGACTCTTATTCCCGTAATTCCTGCAATAAAGATGTACCAGAAGGGCTAAGCTCGGCTCCTATTGAATAACAATTAAGTAAAATAAAAAATGAATAGTCAAAATTTGACAAAAATGTCATACCATGTTGTCTCACTGGGCTAGGTCATCTAAATGAAATCAGTATCAACCAAAAACTGAAGTATTAGCTATTTAAAAAAAGATTAGATACTGAATAGTGACATGATCCACCTTAGCCATGTAAAAATAATTATCATTATTTTAACTATTGAATAAAATAAGTATTAGATACATGTATATACAGGCTAGTAAAGATATTGCTCACTGATTATGGTTATTTGTAACTATTTATTCTATTTTATCCAGTAATCTCTCCAACTGGTTCATCACACCATTATTGTGTTGTCGCTGCCGCCACCCCATTCCTCTCCCTCCTCTTCCTCTCCCTCACTTCCCCTTTAGTTCCAAGATCTAACTCCATAAAAATGACTCTGGAGCAGCTGCGGGGCCTGCCTCCATTCTTGCCCTCTTCCGCTGTTATGATTCTCTGGCCTGCCCCGCTCTCTTCTTTCTCTCCCAGGTCTCCCACACCTGGTACCTCTACGAGGAGACCCATCACCTCTACCACCACAACCAACACTTCTTTGTGCTCCTCTACCATCTTTCTGTCGTAGCTGCTACCAGGCTCTGACATCAACCTCCACGACCACAGTCAGCAGCTGTTACATTGGGACACCTGTCTTCCAGTCTTGGAGGTGGTGGTCTTATAAAAGGTGGAGGTGGGGTCTTCTATCTCTTCCTTTGTGTGGTTGTTTCATAGCTGAATCATCGCCAGTCTCATCTACCGGTGGTAGCCAATTCGAAGTCCCTGGTTGCGAGTACTGCATTTCCTCATATTGCAGCTATTATAACCTATTTAATTCTTATTTCCATGCAATCATTTACATCATTGTCTTCTCCCATTTTAACTTCAGTCTTCAGTATTAAAATAAATCAGTGAATGCAGCTATTCTAATTAATAATTTAGGAGCCAATAATATTAATTAATGTCTGAAGACTTAAGGTACTTTTGGATGAAATTTTAATATTTTTTTAATTGATGCCATTTTATAGGAAATAAAAAGTTGTACACCTTGGGCTATTTTTAAATTTTTACCATACACTATATATAAGTTATAGATCATTGAACTTTAAATATAAAAAAAAAAATTCCTGCATAACTTTTCATACTTTATGAACTTACTTGTTGCAATTACTAAGCAAATTTATTTCCCTTTTTTCATTGTAGATTCAGTTGCAGTTGAAGCTGATATTCTCATTTGCCTCGTGTACAGTGGCATTTTTCGGACATGGATTTTAACATATAAACAACTAGCAATTTATCATTTTATTGATTGCATGTCATAACACTACTTTTTTCTATTACCTGATGGAGTTTTGTTATCATTAATAATTCTGTTCATTTTGTAGTGATTTTTAAAGTACTATTTCAAGAAAGTCAAAGCATTAATGTTTAGCAATGAATATTGTTATTGCACTAATGAATATACTTACATTAACCATGAATATCATTAATCTTTTTATGAATATAGTTTAATCTGACGTCATCCTACATGCTAATGCGGAAGTCACATGACTTCTGTGAGTATATTCATGGCTTTTGGCAGTAAAAGGGGTGGGTGTGCCATGTCACTGAAATAAAGATGGCCGTCTGTCCTGTTTGATTCTCTGTAAGCTCCTCCTCCTTCAGCTGTACGCGCATAAGGGAATGCCTCTATCTCGGCATAGATCTCGGCCCCTGGTTCTCTAAAGTACAAGCTAAAGCCACAAATTGAGCAACAATGCTTTATACTGGCATGGTAGCTATCTTATTGACTTTGATTGTAGATCTAAATGCAAAAGCAGCAGAGAATACTTGTTCCTCAGCAAAGAAGTTTCCAGAACCATAAGTTTTGTGATCAAATGCACACTTTATTCCTTTTTAGAAAGGAATACACCTGTGAGTTAAGCAACAAACCTTTGATATTAGGGACAAAGTCATTGTGGAGAGGTCTGACTTTTGAAGA
>NW_003549707.1:0-1552 GCF_000090795.2 Amphimedon queenslandica | reverse complement strand
CATATAGAATTAAAATCTCATAGAATAATGTTCTTAAAAAGCAGTTTTGACACATGGAATATACTGCATTTAAATTTTGTGCAAAATTTTCATAAATATATATTACAATAATTAAATACCTCAGCCTACTTTAGAATTATTACTACTGTACTTGTCATGAATTTACTACAAATTGAGAGAAAAAGAAGGCTCATTTAATGTAGTACATGGTTTAATGTAGTACATTGTAACATGCAAGTACAAAAATAAATGAACAAGGAGTGTAGATATGACAACTAAAAACTTATCAATGCAGCAAAGAATTATATAGAATTAGGACTTGCGACTAATGAAATTGATTTTTTATAACTGCCATTGCTATGAAACAATTGCCATGAAGGTATTGTAGGTCAAATTTAAAAACTATTTTGCATGTTGTATAGTTCCCATAATGCTATAATGCTAGCTAGCATAATAGCATTATTCCAGCTTGTTAAGTACTCCTCCAGTAAAAATTGTTTTCACACACACACTTACCTACCATGTAAGTTCTGTCGTTCATTTCAGGATAACTGATAGTTACATAAAAAAATAAACCATAATTTTAAAAATATAACTTAATACATATTTAGTGTAGTTATCTATCAATATTTATGTTGTAATAAGCTTATTGCAAAATACAACTAAATACATGAAAGTAAAACTAATGGTGTTAGCAAAAGTACATACAATATGAAAAATTTTAAATACATGGTAGATGAAAGGTAGATACATCATGCAATGTCTGGTTATTAATAACAAAAGTAATGATTGCCAGTAATTGCAATGGTAACTTTATTGCCATCTGTGCTCAGGCAATATCAATGCTATATTATTAATGGTCCTTCGTTGAATCTGATGCCTTAATGAATCTAAAATCAAGCGTTTATTTGAGACATAATGACAAAATACATTTTACAGTCAGAGACATGGGCATGTGAAAATTACTTACTCAGCAACCATTAACACAATCTTTTAATAAATACGGCAATGTCCATAGAACAAACTGTTTCTTGATTATGAGATGTTCATTGAACTAAAAGAGAGAGAAACAGATGATAATTTGACTTGTACCAGTTGTAACTCTAGTTGTACAAGTGCATTCAAAAAATTAAATTGATTATGTTAAAACGTGTGCATCCATTATACCATTAACAGAAAAGGCAACTTCTTTATTTAAATCCTGAGATAGAGAATGCGCTTTTACTTTTACTCTTCGATACTCTATTTGCACAAGTAGGACCTTTAAACAAATTAATTCTAATAAAACAATAATCAATGAACAAATACCATAAGCAGTTTTCACACTTAAAATACAGATCCACCTTTAATCTAGTGCCAGTAACACATTTATAAAAAATTAATGAACAAATAAATCAAGAAATAATAATAACAATAACAGAAGAAGCAATCTATACACTAAGGTCCTTATCAGCATATACACTTTAACTTTTTGTGTAGGAGAAACGCTAAACAAAATGATAACGTTAAAATAGTAATAAATTGATATGAACAAGCATATGCCCCACCATCA
>NW_003549702.1:3507-4988 GCF_000090795.2 Amphimedon queenslandica | reverse complement strand
CAGTCAATCCTGACATCAAGTGAATACATGTACATGTAGTACATTTTGAAATTTGTTTTTACATTGCAATTATTTATTTATTTATTTACTTTTTTAATATTGATCTTAAACCCACTACTATTCTAAGACCATATGAAGTATTTATTGTCTATATAATACATTTATTATTATTATATTATAATTATTTTTTTTAATTTTTGTTAGGAGAGAAGATGTTTGGTAATGGAAGAGCAAGGTCGGGGGTAATAGTACTACCTTGTGGTGAGTGAAGAGACATCGTACATCTTCATGTACATGTTACTTGTACAATGTACATGTTTATTATAATTTTATGTTATATTATATATTATATGTGTTTATAAATTATAATTTTCCTAATGGACACTCTCTATAGCGTACACCTTCATTTAACGGACAGCACCTAGTGTACCAATTACATTCCTTACTGTATAAAATAACCTCCACATAAAGGACACCTCTGTATAACAGAGACACTTTCTTGTACCGAAGTGTCCATTATATAGAGGCTAGTCTGTACATGTATTTATTATCACTCTTCCTCTCTCTCCCCTTTAGCTGTGGCAGTAGAACAGTGGTGGTCTCAGTTCAAGTTATGGTCCAATATTGATATGAGTGTGGTCTGTAGGTTCACATCTGATGCTAAAGACAAACCATCACGTAAGACATTTGACATAATGACATTAAATGATCTCTGAATGTAATCTTTGTTAATGTACAAATGTAATCAATGTACAAATGTCATGTACATGTTCATCGCAGAAAATCACAATCTATTCTTTCAGTATTATAATAAAAGTCCTTTCCAACTAGTTGCTGTAGTAAAGCTAAAAGCCAGTATTCATTATGTACTATCATAACTTTCTTTAGTCACAAGATCTTTGAATATATTTAAAGTATCGCCCACTTTTTGTGACTAGCTGACCTTCTTTAGTCTTTCTCTCCTCCTTCCACCTTCTTCATTTTGTTTTGTTGTTTCATCTGGTCATTAAGACTCTCATCACTCATTCATTAGCTAGCTTGCCTATTTCTAAACTTTTATTTTCATTCTCGTTTATTCCAACTTGGTTTGTTCTTGCTCTATCTTCATTTACCGTCTTCTGTAACTTCATTTTTTTGTTCTTGCTTTACGTATACCGTTTTATCCTTTTCTTAAAATGGCAACCAAACCATCTTCATCTTTTTCTCCTGGTCTCCTCAAACTGAAGGAACAGCTCACCTGTCCTGTGTGTCTTGACCACTATACCAACCCTAAGACTTTACCTTGTCTACATTCATTCTGTGAGCACTGTCTGGAGGGATTACCTCTGGATAAGAAGAATGAGACCTATTACCTCTCTTGTCCCACTTGTCGTCATTGTACAGAGTTACCAGAAGAAGGAGCAGGAGCCTTTCCTGTAGCATTCACTCTCAATAACTTTAAAGAGATACACAGTGCGATGGAGAAGACAGCAGTTTTACCT
>NW_003549702.1:0-3497 GCF_000090795.2 Amphimedon queenslandica | reverse complement strand
GTTAAGAGAATGTTTATCACCAGTTGAGGGAAAGAAGGAAGCACTCAAGAAGGTCCTGTCTGCTCTAGCAGAGAGAGAGGGTGAGATCAGAGAGAGAGGAGAAGAAGTTTTAGAAGAAATACATGAAATGGTAGAGGAAATGATGAATGTTCTTCGTGAGTCAGAGAGAAAACTGACTGAGCAGGCAAAGAGGGTCACTGATGATAAACTAATGGTGCTGTCAGAGCAAATGAAATCAGCAGAAATGAGTTTGAGTGTTCTGGAGGATGTTGAGGATTATGTAGAACAGAGTCTGAAGACAGGCAGTCCTCAACAAGTCCTGAGGTCTAAGAAACAGATGATGGAGCATATGAGTGAAGTTACTGCAGGGATCAATGTGGAGGAGTTACATCCAAAGGAAAAGGTTGACTTTGTATTGAGTAAAGATATCAAATCGCTACATCACATTGGAGATATTGTGAGCTACTCATCTACTGCACTACGGCAGTGTAGAGTGAAGAAAGTTGGTTACTTTGAACATCTACCAAAAGAGAAGAAATTTTCATTTTCACTATCAATGGAGGCACCAGATTCATCTCTTCTGCCTGTTCTCCTCCCTTATCTCAGATGTAGTCTAGTACCAGTTGGTAAAGGTGATGAACCCATTGACACTACAGTCACTACCACCAGCACTGATCCTGGAGTGTATAGGATACAGTGTAAGCCTTCAACCAGTGGTACTCATACAGTAAAAGTACAAGTATATGATGTACACCTTGAGGATACATCACTAGTCATCCCTTTCAATCCTTACCTTGATAACATCACTCCAGTGCGTACTATAACTGAGCTTAATTGTCCCTGGGGAGTTGCTGTAACTGATGATAATCATGTTATAGTAACTGAGTGTTGGGCTGACTGTGTAACAATACTGGATAGAGAAGGAAAGAAAGTGAAATCATTAGGAGGGAAAGGAGGAAGTAGTAATGTCAAACTTTCTTATCCTCATGGTGTAGCCATTACTTCAGACAAATTCATTCTTGTATCTGATAGTGACTGGATCCAAAAGATAAGCATGGATGGATACCTTATAGCATCAGTTGGTGAGAAGAAGGGCAGTAGACCACTACAATTCAATGAACCTTGTGGTATAGCCATTTCTCCTATAACAGGACAGGTTTATATTGCTGATTGGGGTAATCATCGTATACAAGTCTTGAATCCTGATCTAACCTTCTCTCATTCATTTGGTAGTGAAGGATCAGCTAATGGACAGTTTAACCACCCATATAACCTTGCTATTGACAGTCAAGGATTAGTGTATGTTGCTGATACTAATAATCATCGCATTCAGAAGTTCTCTCCAGATGGAAAGTTTGTGGGTCAGTTTGGTACTAAAGGATCTTGTCCTGGACAGCTTAATAGTCCATTTGGTATAGCATCAGACACTGCAGCTACTGGTCTAGTGTATGTTAGTGAAGAGGGAAATGATCGTATATCAGTCTTCACTAGTGATGGTGTGTTTGTTAGTAAGTTTGGAAGTGAAGGCAGTAATATTGGTCAGTTTAAAGGTCCTTTTGGATTATCATTTGATAAAGATGGAGTATTGTATGTTTGTGATTTTAGTAACAACCGAATTGTTGTTTATTAGATTAAATTTACTGATATTTCTATTTTACTTCTTAATTTTTGTGATATGGGATTTTAGTTACATTTATATTGTTATTACCTTATTTTATGGCAATTAATATGCGTGGCAACCATGAAATGATGCATTATTAATAAAAAGCCAAAGCATTTCTACTTTTTTGTAATTTAAGATATTTTAATTTCAAATATGTAAAAAAAGATATTTTAGCTTACTTTTTTCCTCCTAAATAATTCTCTCCCCCTCCCAACAGCTAACACCAGTATTGCTATCAGTACTTATTCAATGGTATCATACACTCAGAAGAGAGCATGGGACTCACAACAAGTACTGACACATACACCCTCACAACATAGTCACATGATAGTCATGTGACTATTATATGATAGTCACATGATGTCATTATTGTGTTGTTAGGTAATGGACTTCTTACAGAATAGAGAATGGGGACTGATGATATTAGATGGTAATTAATAATTACATCTATCATTTATTAATATTATTATTTATTTTTTATGCAGAAGTTCAGACTATTCCTGCTGATAAATTTAGACGTGTACTCTCAGGTTAGCCATTAACAAGGCCACACCTACTAACCCTGCCCATTTCCCCTAGCTGTACAGGCTCACTGTAAGTTAGGACTAACAGCTACTCTAGTGAGAGAAGACGATAAAATACAAGACCTCAATTTCCTGATTGGTCCTAAGCTGTACGAGGCCAATTGGATGGAGTTACAGAACCTCGGGTTTATAGCTAGGGTCCAGTGTGCAGAGGTGAGAGGAGAGAAAAAGGTTCTACATTGAATTATAACACATGCTTTTTGCATTTCCTGATACATATTGATGTACTTATGCTGTTTTAAAAGTTTGAGTGGATTTTTTTGGAATTAAAAAATAGGTCAATTTTTGAAAAAATGGTTTATTTTCCAAAAAATGGCTCCAAAATCAATCTAATTTTTATTACATTTTCTGATACATATTGATGTCCTTATGTTGTGTAGCAAGTTTGAGCTGATTCCAACTTCAATTTTTTATTGTACATGTATTTACTGATACCACTGTGTGTATGCATGTATGTTTGTAGGTTTGGTGCCCAATGACTCCTGAGTTTTATGCTGAATATATTCGAATTAAAACCAGAAAAAGAAAAGTAAGTGAACACAATTTAGACTATTACTTACTACCAACATATAAATATATTTCACTTATTATTCTCTTCTCCTCCTTCACTAGTTACTGTATGTCATGAATCCAAACAAGTTCAGAATATGTCAATTTTTAATGAGATACCATGAGAGGTGTGGCACTAATTAATTAAATAAATAAATAATTTAATTATTAATCACAGTTATTATATTAATAATAATAATAATTTTTTTTTATTAGGCGTAATGATAAAATTATGATATTTTCTGATATGGTTTTTCCCCTCCGTACTTATGCTATGAAGCTGGATAGACCATTCATTGATGGTCAGACTCCACAGAAGGAAAGAATGAAGATACTTAAAAACTTTAGACACAATCCTCAAGTTAACACAATATTTATATCTAAAGTAAATATTAATTATTATTATTATTATTATTATTTATTTATTTTGTAGGTTGGTGACAATTCATTTGATCTTCCTGATGCTAATGTACTCATATAAGTAAGTTATTAATAGTTATTAATAGTTATTAATAGTTATTAATGGTTATTAATGTATTTTCTAGGTATCAGCTCATGGTGGTTCAAGACGTCAGGTACATTACCGATGATGTAATGTGATGTCATCATTAATGTTACTATTTATAGGAGGCACAAAGACTGGGCAGAATATTAAGAGCCAAGAAAGGTAATGTTACTCAGCCAAGAGTTAGCATGTATGA
>NW_003549701.1:4003-4993 GCF_000090795.2 Amphimedon queenslandica | reverse complement strand
TATTACTGCTGTGCTAAATGATGATACAGTCACTAAGAGGAGTGATCGGTACTTAGACCTGAATAAGGTGAGCAGTGGGAGATTGCTTCAGAGCTAGTCAAGGCCCTTAAACCATTTGATGTTGCTACAACGTTTTTAGCTATGAAGAGAGTCCATCGATCTCATGCGTTCTTCCTATACTACATGGTATAGTGCAGAGTTTAAGTGCAGTAGTTGATGAGCCATCTGTCATACATAAGTTTAAAGAGGAAGTCAGTGGGGAAATTAAGAGAAGATGGAGTTTTGATGCCTTTACTTATGATAATATTTTGCTATTGAGCTCAATGCTAGACCAAAGATTTAAATCACTTAGATTTATTACTGATCGAGATATAAAGGAGAGCATTAAGGAAGAAGTCTTGAGCAGAATGGAGAAGATTAAAGAGAAAGAAGAAGCAGAGGAAGAAGCAGAGAAAGAAGCAGCAAGTATAGAGATTGAAGATACAAGAGAAGAAAATCCAGAGGAAGATACACTTGAAGAAAATAGCAGTAAAAGAAACTAATGGCACTTGACTACTTACTTGGACCACAAAGTGAGATATCTATTGTTACAGTCAGAGAAGAACTAAACAGCTATCTAGCAGAGATGGAACCGTCTCGAGGAACCTCACCAAGCATGTGGTGGAAAGATAATTCTAAAAGGTTCCCTTTATTAAGTCAAGTAGCTATGGACTTTCTTCATATTCCAGCCACATCTACACCATCTGAACGTGTTTTCTCTACAGCAGGGAATACGGTTACTCAGAAACGCAATTGTCTCAAACCAAAAAATGTAAATGCATTGATATTAAATAAAAATTATGATTTGTTTTGAAATTAACCAATAATATAAACTGTGAAACCGCATAGGTAAACTGTGAAATTTTAAGTAACCACAGAAGCCAACTTAAAGTTAATTTTCATTAACTGGGCATTACTTCCTGTCGAAGCTTCGAAGTACTCGAATATTTA
>NW_003549701.1:0-1119 GCF_000090795.2 Amphimedon queenslandica | reverse complement strand
AGATGTTATTATTATTATTATTATTATTATTATTATTACAAGAGGAAAATGAATAATGAAAACATATACATGAATGATGAGTATACCATATATACTAAATACTAATACACACAAAATGATATGACAGACATACATGTAAGTGATATTATTATTATCATTATCAATATTATTATTATTATTATTATTATTATTATTATTAATATTATTATTATTATTATTATTATTATTATTATTATTACTTATTATGCAACAGAAAAAAAAGAAAAAGAAAAGAAAGCTTACACTAAAACATACAATCATTAAGGTACAGAACCAGTTAAATGAGTCCATCAACAGAAGGAGGCAAGAGGGGATTACGAGTGGCCCACATAGCAGCATTTACCCTCCACAGAGTGACTGAGAGCCTCTGATATAGATGGCGGAAGGCAATGGTTGGATCATGGCCAAGGCGTTGGGCAAGGAGGCGACCCAACTGATCAATAAAATTTGAGGCAGATGGACTCCAACCCCAAGGGCTTCTACAGCTAGAGGGCGAAAAGAGACCACATTATTATCATCATCATTACTATTATTATTATAATATTATTATTATCACTATTAAACACACTGGTATAATCACCTTTGGTAGCAAAGGTAATAGCTTCGCTAAAACCACAGTCATAAACAAAGCTACATGTATAATCTTAATTCTCTATTAATCAAAGTATTAAACTCCGCTTCAGTTGTCACATTAGATACAAGCAAAGAACAAGAAATTGCTATACAGCATAAATATAGACCACGATTTGAGAATTCTTTGTGTGGGAATATAAGATGAATTGAAATAGGCTAACAACACATCTGCGATCAATTAAAATTATGCTCACATAATAGTGAAGCCTCAAATAATGTATTTGGAGTTTTTATCAAGATTGCGCTGTCATAGTGTACTGACTACTAACTCATTACAGATGCAGGGAAATGTTTCCAATCTACCCCAGTAACAATACATGATCATAATGTACATATGGAAGTGTGACAATCAGGGTTTTTCTGTATAGTGCTCAGCTACTTGCCAGCACACGAGGTGTGCTGTTTAGCTTCTTTTTATAAATTTTTGAACTTAAACCAAATTTCACC
>NW_003549700.1:3730-4998 GCF_000090795.2 Amphimedon queenslandica | reverse complement strand
AAAATTTGAGTGGTTTCCATGACAACACGAATAATTCAAAACATTGTCCAAAAGACTAATTTTTATGAATTTCGTTGTGTAAGGAAAAGGGATAAACACGTGGTCAATCGCCATAGCAACTATCTAAACCATTTCCATGGAAATTCTTATGAGCATTCGCAAAAATTAATCGTCCTACGGTATTTTGTTATTGTTCACATGATGTGAAATAAAATGTTTATTTTGCTTGTTGATGGTGAGGATTAGAATTGATTTTACAATAAAATAAATGTAACGATCATCTACATATGAAATGGTACAATTTCTCATTTTTATAAGTAACTGTATAAACATCATGTATCAGTAATTACTTGTATACTTCTCTTTATCTACAGATTCCTCTACCTGAATCTGTTACTGGTAGATACGATCACTCACTCACAGTGGTCACAATGTCACCACACTGTGTGTGGCTAGTAATTGTTGGAGGATATGAAGAGACTAAATGGAAAGATGTTGGAGGAGGAAAGAAGGTGCCAATGGCTAAATATATCACTGATACTAATAGACTAATAATGATAATTGAATTAGGTAAGATAATATTAATCAATTGTAAGGATACGAGCATTAAATACATAATTACATTAAATAATGTACCACTCATTTTTATAGTATGTACTTTATTTGTAAATTTCAGTTCCTAATATGACGTACATTTTCCATTCATTTTGTATACTGTACACACTACAATACCACTGTATGTGTGGGTGTGTATTTACAACCACTATAAATGATACCATTAGTTTATAAATTAAATACATTTATTTATAAATATATAATGTATCTTATTGTCTCTCAGTATATAGTGAAGCTGGTGAGTGGATAGTACAGTCAGTACTGGATGGTAATGATCTCACTAGTAAGAACTATCAAGAAAAGTATCAATTGTACAGCAAGACCAGAACATGGTGGATGGATCAGCTAATAGAATATCCGACAGAGAGGGAAATGAAGCTTCAGAGATATATACAATCTTTACATGAAGACCTACAAGTGGCTCATGAGAGCAAAGTATCACTACAGGAGGCACTGGTTGAGGCCAATAAACAAGGTATATAGGATACTACACACACACACACACACACACACTTTAACTGTACTAACTGATTACTATTATGTAGTATTGTGTGGTTATTGGTAGTGTGAGTGTGTGTATTAGTACTGGTTTACATTATGATACTAGTGGATTAGACAATGTTGAGTATGGAAATAGCATCCTGTACTCAATA
>NW_003549700.1:0-1270 GCF_000090795.2 Amphimedon queenslandica | reverse complement strand
CCGCTATACGGTATTAGATGAGAGAATATTCTATTAATGTATAGAGGATAATGAGAAACTGAAACTCAAAGTTGCTGGTAATGAAGTATTTATAACTGAAATATTGGAAGAGAAGACACAAGTAGAGGAGAAGAAACAGATTATTACTGGTTAGTGTATCATCAGTACATAATATTAGATGAAAGAGTATTCTATTTTTGTAGAAGATTATGAGAAACTTAAAGTCAAAGTTACTGATTTAACTGAACTATTGGGAGAAAAGGAGGAACAATATCTCAAGGAGAAACAGATCATTATTGGTTAGTTAACTATACACACAGCATGTATTAGATGAGAGAATATGTTTATTGTGTAGACGACAATCAAAATCTTATTTCTGAGAAAGACAGAGTTATAGCCAAACTGACATCACAAGTAGAGGAAAAATCACAGAATGAGAAACAGATCATTACTGGTTAGTGTATCATCATCAATCAATAATAATTATTAATATTCTATTAATTTATAGACCTTAGAGCTAAAGTGTCTGATAATGAATTGTATACAACCAAACTAATGAAGGAGAAGTCACAACTACAGGAGAGAGTCACATCCTTAGAGCAACAATCCATCAAAGAGACTAGTTCCATTGGACTACAATTTAATTACCTGATCCCTTCAATGGGTAAGAGTATTATTGTGTGACTGACTGAGTGCAGGGTTTACCACTGGATTTTGGCATATAGTGCTCATGCAGGGTCTTATCAGTGTATTATCCATTTGACCAAAGGACCCTGTAGAGGGTACATATATTTTGACAAAAATCACAAGGAGAGAGTTCATAATTTTTATAATTTTTTCTAATACATTTACATGTATGTACTTGTTCTTATGTTGTGTATCAAGTTTGAGCTGATTCTGATCAAGTTTGGATTTTTTATGAATTTTTAAAGTTGCTCCAAATGCCATGTACTGTATTGTAGTGCTTGTCAGCTCATGAAGCTCATGCTGTTTATCTCACTTAGCATGCTTTGTGGGAAACCTTGACTGAGTGTATACAATTGTGTGTGTACTCACTGTATATATTTTGTATAATTGACAGATAAATTGGATTGTCTGAGTGATGTCCAGGTAGCAGAGAGGAAGCTGTTCTTAATTCAAGGAGACAAACCTCAACTGATGAATTGGGAGAAATATGGTCTAAGGATTGGAGTACAAAAGGAGAGCTTACTGTCCTCTGAGACAGTAGAAGCAACAGTGGTTGCTCTTGTAGGAGGAGAGTTCCAGTTTC
>NW_003549699.1:2544-4998 GCF_000090795.2 Amphimedon queenslandica | reverse complement strand
AACTTTTGATGTGACGCTAGTTGTACCAAAGAACCTTGTGGCTCTCTCCAACATGGTATGAGAGCAACTATAGATTCATTATGATTAATGGTTGAGTGTATGTATACATTACCTGTTATATCTTTGTGTGTTCTTTTCTCTCTCTCTCTCTTTCTCTCTCTCTCTATCTTAGGATGTCAAAGAGACAAAGGAAGATGGTGACAACAAGACAGTTGTATTTAATCGTACTCCAATAATGTCAACATATCTACTAGCGTTCATAGTAGGAGAGTATGATTATATTGAAGATAAGGACAGCAATGGAGTAGTAGTGAGAGTCTATACTCCACTGGGGAAGAAAGAGCAAGGAAGATTTGCACTAAATGTAAGAAAAGAAAAGAATTATCTACTTCCTCTAATACTCTCTCTTTCAGATTGCTACAAAGACTCTGCCCTTTTACAGGGAGTATTTCAATGTTCCTTATCCTCTTCCTAAAATTGATCTTATTGCCATCCCTGATTTTGCAGCTGGTCAGTTCTTATAATAAATCCATCATTTCATTTGATACTTTTATCAGGTGCTATGGAGAACTGGGGTTTAGTTACGTATAGAGAAAGACTCCTACTCGCTAGTGAGGATTCTCCTATCTCCAGTAAACAGATTGTGGCTATTGTTGTTGGTAAGCAGCTGCTCTCTGGTGCCTCATTCGCCATTTTATTATCTTGTTTTATGTAGGACATGAACTGGCCCATCAGTGGTTTGGAAACTTGGTGAGTTAGTTAGTTAGTGGCCATAAGTATCTTAAAATATTATCTTAATATTATTATTATTATTTATTATTATTTCTTCATAGGTTACGATGGAGTGGTGGACTGATTTGTGGCTCAATGAAGGTTTTGCGTCTTGGATTGAGTACCTGTGTGTCGATTATTGTCATCCTGAGTTTGATATTTGGACGCAGTTCCTGGCGCAGGATTACGCTCAAGCATTGAGTCTCGATGCACTGTCCAACAGTCACCCTATTGAGGTGAAATTTTTAGAAATTGGATTTTTATGAATTAAAAAAAAATTGGGCAAAAACACAAGCCAGGAAAATTGATGCATACTAAAACTACTAAAATTCTTAGCCAAATTTTGTCAAATGTCGCTAAAAGATATTCCTCCATTTTAATAATATTTTTAATTCTACATGTTTTTATTTTATGTTCAACATGTACATACATGTACTTTAAGTTGAGTTTTTCATTTATTTATGTTTGGTTTTAGGTTATAGTTGGCCCACCATCAGAAGTTGAGGAGATATTTGATACGATTTCCTACAGCAAAGGAGCCTCCGTCATTCGAATGTTGCACAATTGGATTGGAAATGATGTAATAAATAATAGGTATATTATTATTATTTTTTTTTTATTTTTATTATTTAGGATTTTCGTAAAGGAATGAATGCCTATTTGACTAAATATGAGTACAAGAACACTAAGACAGGTTAACTTTTGAAATTATTGTCCCTCCTCCTCCTTTTTATTGTTCGTCCTTTCCTCCTTTAGTTGATCTCTGGACTTGTTTGGCAGCTGCTAGTGGTAAGCCAGTAATGGAAGTTATGAAGACTTGGACACAGCAGATGGGATATCCAGTACTGACAGTTGACGCCAAACAGGTTTGAATGGCATTGAATAAAGTCAAGAATATTACAAAATAAAAAAATTATTGATTTTTATCATCTTTTTGGTAATTAGGAGGGCAATAATCGTGTCCTTAGCATTTCGCAGAAGAAGTTCTGTGCTGATGGAAATATCAAAGGTTTGACAAAAATAATATTTTAATCACACAATTTTTCCTCTCCTCCTCCTCCTTCCTCTCTTGTAGGATTTGAAGACATGTTATGGCAGGTTCCAGTTACCATAGCAACACCTCAAAATCTAACTGCATACAAGTTTGTATTAGATAAGACATCAGCTACTGTCACTATTGAGGGACTCAAACCAACTGACTGGATTAAGGTAACAGACCATTTTACTTTCTTAAAAATGGCTGTAACTCAAAAAATTGAAGTCGGAATCAGCTCAAACTTTCTACACAGCATAAGAACATCAATATGTATCAGAAAATGTAATAAAAATTGGGGGTGATTTCGGAGCCATTTTTCAGAAAAAACCATGGGCTATAGCCTTGGGTACTTTTCAGAATTTTGGCATTTTCTTAAAATGGCCATAACTCAAAAAATTGAAGTCGGAATCAGCTCAAACTTTCTACACAGCATAAGAACATCAATATGTATCAGAAAATGTAATAAAAATTGGGGGTGATTTCGGAGCCATTTTTCAGAAAAAACCATGGGCTATAGCCTTGGGTACTTTTCAGAATTTTGGCATTTTCTTAAAATGGCTGTAACTCAAAAAATTGAAGTCAGAATCAGCTCAAACTTTCTACACAGCATAAGAACATCAATATGTATCAGAAAATGTAATAAAAAA
>NW_003549699.1:0-2116 GCF_000090795.2 Amphimedon queenslandica | reverse complement strand
TGTACTTACACTCTCTCTCTTTTACTCTCTCTCCTTTTCATAGGCTAGGGCTGGTGTTGGCAGTACTGTTGAGGTACTCCGTCTCTTAAAGTCTTTCTCTTCCGAGACTAATTTCACCGTTTGGCAGAATCTTGTCTCTAATTTGTCTCTGCTTGAGAGATTGGCCAATTATTCTGATTTCTCTGCCGAGTTCAATTCTTATGCTCAGAGTCTCTTCGCTGATGTTGTATCAAGGCTAGGCTGGGATCAAAAAGACTCCGACAGTACGTCAGTAAAATTAATATAACTATTTTTTTATTTTAATATTTACCAGCTCCTCTTGACAAGATGCTGCGTGGGATGGTCCTGAAGCAGTACTGTAACTATGGAAACAAGGAAGCAGTGGCTGAGGCTCAGCGTCGTTTCGCTGCTCATGTTAATAAGACCTCGTTAATCCCGTCAGACCTCAAGGACCTTGTCTTTGGTACTTGCATGGCCAATGGTAACGATGAAACCTTTGATCAATTGGTTAAGGTAAGGTGTCAACCCCTCCCACTTCGTTAACTCCGCCCATTAGTTTCACGATGAGACTGATGATAGTGATGAACGCAGTCGTATTTATCGTGTCCTTGGACGAGGGAAGACGGAGCCATTAGTCAAGAGATGTCTGGAGTTAGGACTATCGGTATGTTAATATACTTACTCAGTTATCGTCATTTTCTTTCTCCTCCAGGATAAAGTAAGGAATCAGGATGCCTGGGGACCTATTGCCTCTGCTGCTGGTGGAAGGTAAAAAAAAAGAGAGAGAAAGAGAAGTCAAAGCCATTTTTATTTTCTAGTCGTTTGGGCCGCGATCTAACTTGGCAGTTTATGAAGGAGAACTGGGAGACATACCAGAAAAAGTTTCAAGGGAGCTTCCTTCTCTCAAGAGTCATTGAGGTAGGATACAGACACTACACACACAATACTAAAGAGTGTATTGGAACATTATACTACTGACCTCTTGTTTGTAAAGGTCCTCAAGCTAGCATATGTACTAGTAGTTATTGGTAGCAGTCTTTTTGTAGTCAAGTTTTAATTCTATCTAATAGATTGTTACTATTGGTTTTATTGGTGAAGACAAAGCTGTCGAAGTTGACGAGTTCTTCAAAGCGAACCCAGTACCGGTTGCTGAGCGTGCAATTCGTCAGAGCTTAGAGGCAATACGTAACAACACTCAATGGCTGAAGAGAGATGAAGCCTCCATTAGGGAGTGGCTTAAGAAAGAAACCCAGTCTTAGAGACACTTATAAATCATTGTGTGTATGTAGGACTTTCCTATACAATTGATGCTGCTTGATTTAAAAAATAATAATTTCTAAAAAACAATTGTCAATGTGCTGACTGTATACATTGGTGCAATAAATTGCTATGTTTAGACTTCATTCATATGCAATTGAATTAGAATGACATCTCTAAACTGGCTACAGCTGATTGTTTGCTGTTGGCTCTTTTATAATGAAATTGGCAGCCCTTCCCCTGACCTTATTGAGTTAAAAAAGTCACAGACATAATACTATGTTTTGATATTGCTCAATTTAATTCAGTTTGTAGATATTATATTTCTAAAAGATTCAACTGTGGAAAATAAATTAAAATACACTTAAAATTCAAAAATTAAAGGCTCTCTCCTGTTAATGACAATGTCTGCTGGAGAATACTCGTCTTCTTTTTCATTTTGCAAAATTAGTTCGTCCCTTTTTCTGTTCTTTACACAGTGATAGTTAGAGCATATCTTCTTAAAGATGTGAACTATTAGTGTAGCAATGAAAGCAAGCAGAGACATACTAACTGATACTCCAGTGAGTATAATGGTAGTATAACAGCCATATCCCATGTGATCCGACAGTCCATTGAACAAACACAATGATCCCAAATTAAAAAGGTGAAATATTTCAAGTACATTCAAGTATCTTTTTCTATAAACACCTTTTGATAGTATCAAGAGAACAGAGGTGATGAAAGAAATGATGTAGTTATTGATTTGTGGCATTGTTCCAGTAGTGTATGAGAATACAGTGGTCAGTAGTAGACGTATTATCAATAGAAGTCCAGTCCAATATCTATACTTGTTCTTGTATGGGCCAGTGTATGCATC
>NW_003549695.1:2594-5011 GCF_000090795.2 Amphimedon queenslandica | reverse complement strand
CTCTCATGTTAGGGTCATAAGTAACTGTGTAAGGAACTAGAGAGAGGCCCACATTAGCAGCTGCCACTGGAAGGAGTCGCTGATCAAAATGAACCTGAAGAATGACTTTCCCGCCAGAGCCAGGAACTGATCCATAAGGCATTTGGGATATGTTTTCAATCCCGATCTCAAGATTAGCAATTTCACCTCGTCCAAGGTTTTCTGGGCAATTCATAAATGCTAGTTTAATAGGGTACTGTATGATGAGAGTCTTTTTGAGGAAGGAGCGCTCAAAGGGACGTCCCAATAATTCAACACGAGATACCAACTCTGCTTTTGAAACAAATGGTCCAGGTTTGTTAGGAGGAGGCTGGTCGAATATTCGCCCATAATAACTAACAGGAACAGTGTATGTGGCCCCACGAGGGATTTCAGGCAATGTATGTTTTATTGGCTCAAATTTGATAGTTTGAGTTGAAGGAATAAGAGCAGTGGCTCCGGATGGCAGGTCCATAGAAGCATCGTTAGTCATGGTGAGGTCTGTTATGATGACACGTTCGTTTGGTTCAAAGATCCCGTCATCAATGGCAGAAGCAGTGTGAAACCCAGTTACATGGCAGTCATAACGTGTGGAAGACTCATGAAGTATCCCTCCATCAGGTGAGCTAATAACCCACAGAATACCGCCAGTTGGTGCTGGTTGACCGTTGATCCCGTCCTGTCCAGAGGCACCCTTACATCCATCAGATCCACTGGATCCAGGAAACCCATTTGAGCCAGGAAAACCATCTGAATAATAACTGACCCCATTAGCGTCCCTGTACCTACCTCCCCTGCCTCCTTGTCCTCCAGGACCTCCATCACCACCAGATCCTCCACTGCCTCCTTCACCTCCTTGTGCTCCGCTCCCCTTGTTTCCCCCTGTTCCACACATACAGTCCACCTCTACTAACATAAACAGTTGCCTGTCCTGAGCTTGTAATACACAGGCACCTCCATATCCAGCATGTCCTCCATCTCCTCCTCTTCCTCCTTTACCTCCGGTTCCCCCCTGTCCCCCATTGCCTCCATTACCCCCGGGTCCCCCATTCCCCCCAGGACCATGAGCGCTAGACATTCCCGGGCTGCCACTAGATCCATCACCTCCTCTGCCTCCTCTTCCACCGGCTCCACCCGTTCCTCCATTACCCCCTCTACCCCCGTCCCCTCCTCTACAATTTACGAATAATACTTCCTCATACTTGTCTCCGCCCAAATGTGCCGTGAATTTACATGAACCAGATACATGTAACGACTCGTTGTTGCCATATAGACTGAGTATGACATCACTTGCTTCAGTTGCATCTTGTCCTCTTTGTCCAAAATCCCCAGGCCCCCCGACCCCCCCAGGACCCCCTTCAGTACCAGGTCCTTCTCTGCACACTCCAGAGTACCCGCTGGTACCAGTAGTACCCACGTTTCCATGTTTTCCATGATGACCATGAATACCGGCAGCATTAAGCACAAAACCATGTTTTTTAGAATGGGCCCTTTGGGAGGTGTGGTTTATGATGTCATAACTACAACAAAGAGATTGAGGGAGTGTCCCTTCTCTTTTCCGATCACCATAAGTTACCTGGTGTGGCTCTAAAGCTGGTCTGGGTGCTATAGGTGGGCGTGGGTCTTCAAAAAAGGTCACTTTTTGTACGTGATCAATAAAGAAGTAGTACTTGCCAATCGGATCCCATAGCGCCTGCTGTCCATCAATCAGACCAACCTCAGGTCCATACCCGATACTAATTGGACAGAGAACAGGTGGACCGTGGGGTGGGCGGAAGGTATCATGTGAGGGTCGTCTGGTTGATGAAGAAGCAGCTGCTACTGAAGGATCATAAATAGGCATTGCTTGACCTGGATACACTACAGGTGTCTCTGGCTGGAGGTCATTTGGTAGATAAAACCCTAACGCCAGCTGCTCCATAGTTTGAGCATAATTAGGAGGGGCATCAACAGGTCTGGGTACAGCCTCACCCTCGTTAAATGCCATCTCTCTTTGTACCAGTTCCTCTTCAGACGGATGAATAACATCCCAAAGTCCGTGTGTTGCTTCTACCGGGATCTCATTAGCACCTGCTGCCTTTGAGAAGAGACCCTTTCCAGTGTGACCAAATGAAGCCATGAAACTACGCATTCGTACAATGTCTGGGGCTCTAAATATTCCAAAAGGTTTTCCAGTGGCTTGGTTAATAACACGAAAGGATGTGTAGTTTGAATCCTTGGGGTCTGTGGTGACTGGTTCTACAAGAGGATTAAGAGCTGAGAGAACTTCAAAAAAGAGTTTCTTTGTCCCATTCTTTTCGGTAAAAACTTGATGCTGGTATGGACCTGTAGAAATATTGGTTATACACGGACTAGTAGGGATTCATAAGCCCGAGAGATCAAAATAGTATGAATCCCTC
>NW_003549695.1:0-2092 GCF_000090795.2 Amphimedon queenslandica | reverse complement strand
CTCATGCTACAAAATATTTGCACTTTACACTTTACACTTTATGTAACAATAGATAGATTAATAAAGTTCAAGTACCGTATTTGCCTGATTAGAAGCCCAGCTCAAATAAATGCCCATCCTTAAAACATTCTCACTATAGATACACGTATTTTACCTAGTTTAGGTAGCCTACAGGCTTTAGTTTGCTTGAAATTTTTATGCAATTTTTTCTCTGTTAAATAATAAATGCTCGGGCTTTAAATCATGCAAATCAGTACAGTAGTAGGAAGTGCATAATTCTAAGAATGAAAATACAATGTGCATTTGATCAATGTAGTCAGTAAAAAAAAAAGAAAAATAAAGCTAGGTTCAAGTAGTACAACATAAGACCAGTAACCCTTGTGCTGTGTTCTTAATGCAGTTGCTTAGTACATTGGAAATCAAAGTCTAGCCAGTACTAATCATACTAATGCAGTATTACTCCATGTACTTAGTCTACTTACCAGGAGTAATGATTATCCATCTCTTTTTCCACCTCTTGAATATGCTGGACTGTCTCTCCAAGTAACCGCTGAAGTTTTGCACGCATCCTTCCTGCAGTGTGAGGACTGGCGGGGCCTGAGTAGCCATAATGTATCTGGAGAGAAGGAGGCAAAGAATGAAACTCCTACACAACTAAACTCAGTCCAACCACACCCATAATAATTAACTCTGAAAAACACTATTAATAACTAATTAATTAAAAAATTAATAATTAATTTTAATAATAAAATGACGCCCTATTTGTAGCCGAATATAAGAAGCTCGTTTTTTTGTAACTGCCGAGGTAACTGCCCTTAGCTCAGGTAGTCAAAATCACCTCAAACTTTCTACACAGCATAAGGACATCAGTGTGTATCAAAAAATGTAATAAAAATTTGGGATGATTTCTAAGCCATTTTCCAGTAAATGCCAAGGCTATACTTGAGTAATTTACAGATTTTAGCATTTTTTAAAATTGGCCTTCACTTGAAATAGAAATTGGAATCACCTCAATTTTTCTGCACAGCATAAGGGCATCAATATGCACAGGAAATATAATAAAAATGGGTGCCAAGACTCAAACAATGAAAACTATAATAATATAATAATGATTATGTATGTATATAAGCATAATTATAATTATCATTATAAAGAAAACAAGAACAAATTTTTAAATGCAATACTCACAATAAAGACAATTAAAATCAAATATTTATAATATTAATGTTACGAAATTCATTCTCCAGTCAAGTTGAAGCACTCATCCTTAGTGGTGTGCTGGTGAGAAAAATGAAACCGATCAGAATCAACCAATTGAATAAACCTTGGTAGCCATGGCAACCCGCGGGGATTAATCCCACTAGCTTGAGAGACCATGGAAGTAATTTGACTGCAAATTCTCTCAACCTGCTGGCAAGACCTCTTCAAGACACTGTTGCTTGAACGCTTCTTACGAGCTTTCAATTCTCGTTTGACCAGTTCCATTCCTCTCAGTATTTCAGAGTAACTAGTTAAGAACAACTCTGGGGCCTCAGACACGGTTTCCATGACAAGATTGATACGATTTGTTGCACCTGAACAATTTAAAACTTCATCAGCAATCTCGTGAGACATTGAAATAACAATTAGCTCTGTCTTTGTTAGAGAGCCTCCATTAGGCAAATTGAATGAAAGATTGAGAGATGCTAATTGGCCAGCCTCCTCAGGCAAAGGCTGCAACAGAACCAACTTCCTCGTTAAAGGAAGGCAATAGAGAGTGGATAGATATACCTGACCAAAGTGGCTTGCAAGTGGAAACTCGGCTTGATTAGGATCCAAAAACTTATTGTCTGAACTCATGTCAACTTTAGAGCCTCCAGACCCGTCCACTGTCAAGAACTTGCACGAGCGATGGAGAGGAAACCGACGTATGTCCACGGACCCATACTTGTACTTCATAAAACCAACTGATCGTATGTCGACTTGTCTACTCATCACAGAATAAGATCGTTTCGGATCATCCTTCTCCATCCTCTCTATTAGCTTCTTCTCGTGAGAGTAATACGGTTCTTCAGGAGTTGTCCAGTGATGTCCAGTGTAGTCATTCCTCCTC
>NW_003549694.1:1953-5013 GCF_000090795.2 Amphimedon queenslandica | reverse complement strand
ATACAAGAAGTTAACAGAAAGAGAAGGACTCGCTATTGGTGAATGGCTCCAGTAAGGCTGCTAAAGAACAGATGAATAGCTGAACATTAAACATGTGATCTTATTGTCATAGCAACGCTCTAACAGTTACTATGGTTTTTAATTGAACTTTTTTATGACTGCGAATAATTACAGCCGCGAATATATCCCAACCTACGGTATTAACTGTATTTTGTGTATTATTATATTACATGTAAATATTCACAAAACTCTGATACTACATAAAATATTAATTAGACAGTGTATAGTCATGCTTAGTATGGTATTTCATATTATCAAGTATATTGTGTACCAATAGATTTGTTATACCTCCAGTACTTGTACATGTATAATACTAAACACAACCACTAACATTAACATCAAAGTATTAAATATTAGGATTAATTTTTACATGTTACACCCATTATTTGTATAGCCACACCTATTATTCATATTTACGCTGACTGATATTATTAGTATTTGTTTATGTATCTAGAACTGGGAGATACTGAAACCAGGAGCAATACCTAATGAGGGACTGTGGCCTATGGAGAGATGTAATCATGCTAGTGCTATTATCAATGGTGACTCTACCTCACCTACACTAGTAGTGATTGGTGGAATGGATAAGAGAGATCAACTATTTAATGAATGTTTGTTATTTGATAGTATCACTACTGGTCAGTACATTTGTAGGAAGGTATGTGTGTGTATAGTACTGTAATGATGTGTGTGTGTGTATAGTTAGGTCAGTTGAGAGTATGACACTAGTACTGATGTATATTGATGATAGATTAGTAATTGTTAGTGTGTTCAGTAGATAACACTATCACTGATGAAACATTAACAATACAATAGAACCACCCACACATTTGATTAAAAATTACACATTACATTATTTGTGGGCCAACCTTAATGTGTGTGTGTGTGTACTATTAACACATTTCCTATTCTTAATCTTGAGAGTTAAATTTGTACATATTTTGTTATTTTTCACATGATGTGAAATAAAATGTTTATTTTGTTTGTTGATGGTGAGGATTAGAATTGATTTTACAATTACAATAAATGTAATGATCATCTACATGTACATGTACATATAAAATGATACAATTTCTCATTTTTTATAAGTAACTGTATAAACATCATGTATCAGTAATTACTTGTATACTTCTCTTTATCTACAGATTCTTCTACCTGAATCTGTTACTGATAGATACAGTCACTCACTCACAGCAGTCACAATGTCACCACACTGTGTGTGGCTAGTAATTGTTGGAGGATGTGGAGAGTTTAGAATCAAAGATGTTGGAGGAGGAAAAAAGGTGCCATGGGGTACATACATCACTGATACTAATAGACTAATAATGATAATTGAATTAGGTAAGATAATATTAATCAATTGTAAGGATATGAGCATTAAATACATAATTATATTAAATAATGTACCACTCATTTTTATAGTATGTACATTATTTGTAAATTTCAGTTCGTAATATGACGTACATTTTCCATTCATTTTGTATACTGTACACACTACAATACCACTGTATGTGTGAGTGTGTATTTACAACCACTATAAATGATACCATTAGTTTATAAATTAAATACATTTATTTATAAATGTATATAATGTATCTTATTGTGTCTCAGTATATAGTGAAGCTGGTGAGTGGATAGTACAGTCAGTACTGGATGGTAATGATCTCACTAGTAAGAACTATCAAGAAAAGTATGAATCGTACAGCAAGACCAGAACATGGTGGATGGATCAGCTAATAGAATATCCGACAGAGAGGGAAATGAAGCTTCAGAGATATATACAATCTTTACATGAAGACCTACAAGTGGCTCATGAGAGCAAAGTATCACTACAGGAGGCACTGGTTGAGACCAATAAACAAGGTATATAGGATACTACACACACACACACTTTAACTGTACTAACTGATTACTGTTATGTATTATTGTGTGGTTATTGGTAGTGTGAGTGTGTGTATTACTACTGGTTTACATTATGATACTAGTGGATTAGACAATCTTGAGTATATGGTGTACATGTAGGTCAAATTGCCCATGCATTACAAGTAATGAGATTCATGTACAGGGACCTTAATCTGCTTACCATTTCACCATTAGCAGTAATGTATTTATGGACATGCAGTGCAAATTTGTATATGCTACAAATAATATTGAATATCATCATCTAATGGTTTGTTCATTGGTTGAACCAGTCTTTGGTGTGTGTATATGTATGCATTATAATATCCCCACTGTGGGATGCATCACATTTGTATGACCAAGCTCAAGAGCCTTAAGGTGGATTCTCAATATGACGCATGTGCGTCCGTCACGACCGGAAGTGCTGTATAAACCAATGGGAACATGCGTCAATGCATCAGATTAGAAAACATTTCTATTCTGACGCATTGAAAGTGTACTCCCATTGGTTTATACAGCACTTCTGATCATGATGCTAGCGTATGAAAATCAATGTGTCATATTGAGAACCCACCTTAAGGCTTGAAGGCAAAGTGACAAGGTCATACAAATGCAATGTATCCCACAGTAGGGGTGTTATCAAATATCAACATACATGTACACGTATATGAGTGGGTGTATGCAAATGCTCTACAGCACTAGTAGCACTACGCTTTGGTAAAATGAATACAACAGAGGACAGGAGGCATAGCAAAATTTAACGCGCTGTGTATTGATCTTACCTTCCCTGGCCATCTTGAGGCTAGTCAACCATTGATTTGAACAGGGAAAGAGAGCAGTGAGATTGATGAAAAATTGTGAAAAAATGAGAAGTGATTATTGGTCTGTGCATTGATCTAAGTTTGTATGGACTCTGGAGACTCGCTATCTTCCGGCTTTGTACCTGTCAGTCCCACGCGTGGGTCACCAAACCTATGGCCAGACTTTATGTTGACTTTCAGCTTATAATAGCTGTCCAATATTTTGCTTCGTATATTTTATTTTTAAAATATTTTATTGTGAAAACCACAGGATTCCTCACATTTGTAATCACAGGCAGTG
>NW_003549694.1:0-1499 GCF_000090795.2 Amphimedon queenslandica | reverse complement strand
AGGGTTCCTCACATTTGTAATCACAGGCAGTGCCTTTGATACGCTGACTCACTATTATACAAATTCTGTTGTGTTATTATGCATATACTGATTACTCTCTTCTTTTATATTATTATTCAGTTGAAGGTGATGATAGTAATGATATTATGAGGAGTGTATTAGAAGAGATGAGACAAGAACATGAAAAGTTGATTGAAGAGAAACAGATTATTACTGGTTAGTGTATCATCAGTACATAATATTAGATGAGAGAATATTCTATTAATGTATAGAGGATAATGAGAAACTAAAACTCAAAGCTGCTGAATATCATAAAGAAGAAGTATTGGAAGAAAAGACACAAATAGAGGAGAAGCAACAGATTATTACTGGTTAGTGTATTATCAGTAAATTCATGTGATATTTGATGAGAAAATCTTCTATTAAATGTACATGTAGAAGATTATGAGAAACTGAAACTCAAATTAGCTGATATGAAGGAGAAGGAAAAACAATATCTCAAGGAGAAACAGATTATTATTGGTTAGTTAACTATACACACAGCATGTATTAGATGAGAGAATATGTTTATTATGTAGACGATGTTCAAAATCTCAAAATTGACATTTCTGAGAAAGACAAAGTTATTGCCAAACTGACATCACAAGTAGAAGAACAATCACAGAATGAGAAACAGATCATTACTGGTTAGTGTATCATCATCAATCAATAATAATTATTAATATTCTATTAATTTATAGACCTTACAGCCAAAGTGTCTGATAGTGAATTGTATACAACCAAACTAATGAAGGAGAAGTCACAACTACAGGAGAGAGTCACATCCTTAGAGGAACAATCCATCAAAGAGACTAGTTCCATTGGACTACAATTTAATTACCTGATCCCTTCAATGGGTAAGAGTATTATTGTGTGACTGACTGAGTGTATACAATTGTGTGTGTACTCACTGTATATATTTTGTATAATTGACAGATAAATTGGATTGTCTGAGTGATGTCCAGGTAGCAGAGAGGAAGCTGTTCTTAATTCAAGGAGACAAACCTCAACTGATGAATTGGGAGAAATATGGTCTAAGGATCGGAGTACAAAAGGAGAGCTTACTGTTCTCTGAGACAGTAGAAGCAGCAGTGGTTGCTCTTGTAGGAGGAGAGTTCCAGTTTCCTGCTAATACTGTCCTAGTGAGTGCTGTGTATGCAGTATCACTCTCAAAGCCTCTCCTCAAACGGCTCATATTAGAAATACAGCACTGTGTTGATTTAACAGGACGACCAGGTCTTATTCGTCATCTCAAGTTTGCCATAGCTCCTGTGAGCACACCCAGTCTTCCTTACCAGTTTTCACTAGTTGAGGGGGGAGAGTTTAAAGCTGATAGTTGGTATGGATCCATTCAACGTAAAGAGTTCTGTTTGGTGTGCATACTTGGATTGATTATGGTGACAATGGCCAGCATTGGTGGACAAGAGGATCATGAAGGAGGAGGAGATGGAGGAGGAGGA
>NW_003549692.1:4161-5016 GCF_000090795.2 Amphimedon queenslandica | reverse complement strand
CAAAGCATATCGTCGTTATGCTACTTTTTTCTGAAAAGAAATGGAAATATTTGCTGTCAAATAACTGGTAGGAGATGACAGTCTATAGATTTACCTCAAGGAGGCTTAGAAGTGCCATGCACTTTAACATTTCTTGGCTGTACTCAAGATGTTGCGAAAGTCAAGAAGCTAGTACTTTTAGCACCTACAAAGTGCATTGAACCTCCTCTCAAAAAGAAGAAAGTAGAAGTGATAGTTGATGATGAATACATGATGATCCCCATTGGCTGAAATTTCAAGGATACCTGCTGATGGAGTCAGACAGAAAGGCTCTTATCTCTAATGATTGGTTGAATGATCGACATAAATTATGCTCAGACTATACTGTATTATCAGTTCCAAAACACTGAGGGGCTACAAAACACTATTTTCCAGACGAAGGAACAAGTTCAGAAAATTAAGCATGGCCTACAAATAATCTTTGATAAAGGGAATCACTGGATTGTTGCCTCAACAATTAATTTATGTAGCAGTGACACTAAATCACACAGAGTTCAGGTTTATGACTCGTTATATAGCACTTTAACAGATGAAACTGTTGGAGTAATCAAAAATCTTTTTGAGGTAACAGGTGAAATTGAGATGGCAAATATGCAAAGACAGATTGGCACGACTGATTGTGGTTTATTTCCCATTGCAGTTATAACAGCTTTGCTGCATGGCATTGATCCTTCAATGGTGACATTTAAGCAAGGGGAAATGAAAAAGCACTTGATTTCCAGTTTTACAGCCAAATCCCTGATTCCATTCCCTACATCATAGCTAATTTCATTAATTATTTTGTTATTATAATCAGTGACAAGTTAATCATGGAAA
>NW_003549692.1:0-3073 GCF_000090795.2 Amphimedon queenslandica | reverse complement strand
TTTATTCTCACGCAAACTCTTGATGTACTCTTGCAGCTGCTGATCTATAACATCTCCAAGCCAATAAGGATGACTTCTTTTTGATTCAAGCCTCTCAACTTCCAGACTCTCCCTAGTTTCACTCGACTCACCAGTTCTTTCTTGTACTTAGTTACCCATGTTCTCACAGTACTCTCTTTTAATGGGTGATTTATCATTTCTTTATTAAAATGCCTGATGGTATTAGGGATGCCAAACTCTACTGCCCTCTTAGCAATTCCAACCTTTCCTCTTCAGTGTAAGAAAGATAAGGTCCTCGTTTCGCTGTCGAAGTAGTAGCTCTACTACTCGTAGAAACCAAATCTTTCACTTCCTTGTTTGCTGAGCTTATAACTGCTGTTGGTACACGATCAGACAGCGGGCCCTCTGGGTTTGGTAAGACAGATTTGTTGAAATACTTAAGCAGCGACATTTTCCTCTCTGGCGCACGTGCAAAACTAACTGGACAATTCGGCCACACCTCCCAAAAATCACAGAATTTAATAATCAGTCAATTATAATTCGAGGAATTTATTTTCGCGAATAGCAGCAAAATCCGCGAAATCCGCGAAATATATAGCCCTCGAAAAAAAGTCGCCCTACGGTAAAATATGGAATTAAAGGGGGTGCAAATCCCTCAAAGGAGGCTGGGACTATTGGTAGACTTGTCAAGTCCACAATTTTATATAATAATGTGGCATTACAATGACACTTTTTATAAAAACTTAATTTTCATTATTATCATTGGTGTTATTGTTTGTAGTATCAGGTACAAAGTGTGGCGGCGAAAATACATCTGCATCATTCTTAACAAGTTTTGAAGAGAACTTATTATCCAACTCGTTACCGTTACGCTTAGCCATAATCTTAAAAGGATGGAGAACAAGAAAAATAAACTTTTCCAAATTGCAGAAAAGAAAAAACATTAACAAATGCAACAAAACATTTACAAAACCTCTAGATTAGAAGCAATAACACAATAATCTTTAAAAGTAACCAGCTCCAAAAACCGCACCTAGCCTGGTGTATTATTTCGACTACACTGAGAAAGTGCCTTATGTAAATTTCCTTAAGCATGCAATTGAAATCTGCAAATGCTTGCTGGTTGAAACTTTGTTCCTACTTACTTAACCTGAGATATAGTAACACTCTAGCCTATTTGTGGAGTACGAAAAGACATTACAAATTTTGCAACATTATTTTAGGTATTGATAACATCAATGCCCTTTTACAAGTACACTAATTACATACCAGTCAAAAAATTAAAAGATGCTACACTGATATACAAAATGGGGTGCCAATTAAAGTTTAGCACAACAATAATACAGCAAATATTCCAACGCAACACTCGCAAACAAAATATACATACATAAACCCTCACATAGACCACACAAAAAAATTGCAACAAAACAAGACGAAACAGTGACAACCAGACCAAAACAAATTTCATTTACAGCTTTTGCTACTAGAACAATGAGCTCAAAAGTTCTAACATACACTTAGCCGGAGCCATAACCACAACTGCCACTGCCACTGCACTGCACTTATAAAATAAACAATTGAGCAGTAAAAAATGCCAAAACGTAAAGTGGAAACAATTTCGCAAGGAAGTCGGTATAGCAGTAGTTATCAAGAGCAAAGCATATGGATACAAATAGTTACGTGGGTGCTTTACCTGAAACCAATGCGCATTACTCCCAACATTAATTGCTCTCGTGGAGAAAATGGCTGCCACCATCTGAGTGTTTTTTATATTTCCAATGTTGTCTTGGCGGTTCCAGGTCCTTCTGCTAGTTGTTTGCATCAGTTGGATCACAGATTGGAGTAATTGAAACCTTGAATAGGTACTTTGTTCTCAGACTGGTATCAGTTATGCCTTTGAGGAGGAATATTAGCTCTTCTGCTTCTTGTAGGGGCTGTTGATGGCTGCTATCGCTGGCTGGATGCCTTTTCTCTTCACTGAGTACAACAATAAAGGTTCTCTTCTTTAACAAAACTTCACGCATGCAAAGTACACAAATTAAAGTTAATTAAGTGACATGAATAATAATAATCTGATGATAATCTTTCCCAACACACTTCACCAAGTTGACTGCAGTGGTCAGTCAATATAATACTAAACACACATTAATGATAATAATACATGTACAATAGTTATAGTTAGCTCTCACACAATCTTGCCAATATATTGTCTCGAGCTTCCACAGCGGCGATTCTTCTCGGTCGAGTACTCTTACAGTTACCATCTTCAATCACAGTTCTTTCACAATCATCTTCCTCTTTCTCTTTTGACGTATCTACAGTGGGATCAGTACGCTCTATATCAGGGGATTCTTCTATCTCAGGAGATTCCTCTACTTCTAGGGGAATTAGTTTCTGTACAGGATGCTTCAGTAGAGTAGTTTGCTTTCCTCTTGATAGCAATCTAACCACACTGCCTCTAGCATTCCCATCAGCTCCCATAATGATCTCTTCCACTCTTCCCAGCTTCCAGAAATTCCTTGCTCGTTCATCACTATGCACAATCACGACATCACCAACTTTGATTTTTCTTGGACTACTACAACTCTTCTGTTCCCTAGTGTACGATTCTCTCAAACTAAGTAAGTATTAGTCTCTCCATCTCACCCAGACCTTGTCAAGTACTGCGAGGATATATCTGAAATGACGGTTCAAAAGAGTGGGCGAAACCTCAATAAATTCCTCATTAATTCTGCGATAACAATTTATCTGGTATGTTTGTTAGACGTCTTCCAGTTATTAGATGGGAGAGATTGTGTGGTTTTTCGAGATCATCAGAGGCTATAAAACATAAGGGACTAGAGTTTAGTATAGATTCCACCTCAATGATTGCGGTTAATAGTTCATCATAGGTTAAGCCTGATCTCCCAATGATCTTGCGGAGACATCTCTTTATTAAACCGATCATTCTCTCGCACAGACCTCCCCAACAAAGAGCCTTCTCTACATTGAATCTCCAGTCCACACGTAAGCCACTCATGTATTCAGATACTGCTCTGTCAGTCACAATGCTATTGATGACCTCTGCTGCTGA
>NW_003549690.1:3441-5028 GCF_000090795.2 Amphimedon queenslandica | reverse complement strand
AATAGTCCAGGGTCTGTGTGTGTACATGGTGGGGTAGGGCCCTCTAGTGAAGGGGTACTTCCCGGGTATCTCAGACTCAAGACGGGAGGTATCATCTTTAGTGTATAGCGGCTTTATGGAAATACCCTATTGAAAAAGATATTTAGACACTCCATTTTTATAATTTTTCCTGATACACACATGTATACATGTTCTTATGCTGTGTAAAAAGTTTGGCCTGATTCCGATCAAGTTTGGATTTTTTTTGCAAATTTTTAAAGTTGCTTAAATATCGGGCCAAAGTCCCTGTACTATAGTACAGGGATTTTGGTCAAATTTCATCAAAAATGAAAAGTAGAGAATTCTCCATTTTTATAACTTTTCCTGATACATATACATGTACTTATGTTGTGTAGCAAGTTTAAACTGATTCCGATCAAGTTTGGATTTTTTACGAATTTTTAAAGTTGCTTAAAAATCGGGCCAAAGTCCCTGTACTATAATACAGGGATTTTAGTTAAATTTTGTCAAAAATGAAAAGTAGAAAATTCTCCATTTTTATAACTTTTTCTGATACATATACATGTACTTATGTTGTGTAGCAAGTTTAAACTGATTCCAATCAAGTTTGGATTTTTTACAAATTTTTTAAGTTGCTCAAAAATCGGGCCAAAGTCCCTGTACTACAGTACAGGGATTTTGATCAAATTTCATCAAAAATGAAAAGTTGAGAATTTCTTCATTTTGCAATTTTTCCTGATACATATACATGTTCTTATGCTGTGTAGAAAGTTTGGAGTGATTCTGATAAAATTTAGATTTTTAAATAAATTCCTAAAGTTGCTCAAAAATGCTTGTCAGCTCACGATGCTTACTCACTTAGCAATGCTTTGTGGGAAACTCTGAGTAGGACATGTTATTGTGTTAAGCTTTTCATTAATTTGTTAAAAAATTATGTTGTTCAGAAAAAATGGTAAAATAACACAGAACTTAGTTGAACAATTGAGCAATATGGTCGGAAAATGTCTGATATCTGACTGTTATTTCAGGCTCTGATAGTTAAATTAAATTAAATTAAAATTATTATGCCAGTAGTAAAATTAGAAATTAACAGGGTTCCGTAATTAACAGTGAACCTCTAAGGTAAAGTTTAAGTAGTCCCCCAGCAGCCCCTTACTTCAGGAGTGTTCCATGTTAGTGTCTGGCTAGGATCCTTCCCTTTCAACTGCTTCTTTGCTAATTCAAACCACTCAGCGTCTAAAAATCCAGCACCACTTGCCTCAGAACAAAAATACCTTTTATTTTTCAGCCATTCCAAATAGCCCTTCACATTTCTGACTGATCTTTTGAGAAAAGACAGAGAGAAAGACACTTGAGCACACATTGTTATTTCCAGATAGCCACACCCACAGATAGGAGGGGGTACCGGGGTAGGTGTAAACTCGCAGACTTAATATGGCTAGTCTTGGTGTGGAGATATTAAAGCATGAAAGAGATACCCTTCCACTCATAATACAGCCGAGAAATATTGAGAGCAGTAGCGTTGAATACTTAAAGGAATGGATAGCAGAGAATCAAGAGGCCATCAATAAATATTTACTGACTTAT
>NW_003549690.1:0-2092 GCF_000090795.2 Amphimedon queenslandica | reverse complement strand
ACTGTAGAACAAATTTAAGTACACGTACAGTGCAGTCGCAAGCCTGTTTCTCATTTATTTATATAGTAATGACTAATGAGTAATGACCTTTTTGTTTTTTTGTAGTTTGTTTTTTCTGCTAGTGAGTTGCCGTCATACTTCCCCATACCCCAACATTTGGAAATGTCATTTCTGCCTTGTCCTCCAAAGAAGATATTCTTCTGCTGCCTAGAGGCACCTACTTCACAAGGAGGCGAAACTACACTCTGTGATTTCAAGTGAATCATTTTTCGATACAAAAATCATAATTATTTAATTTTAATAGAAAAGTATATGATCAGATGGATCCATCAGTACGAGATAAATTTGAGTCAAAAGGCGTAGCTTACATTAGAAATTATTCATCAGTGAAGCCTTTCCTCTCACAGCCATTGCAGCTTAAAGGATGGAGCGCTGTGTTTGAGACAGAAAAGAAGGAGGAAGTGGAGAAGGAATTAAGAAGGACTAATATGGACTTCAAATGGGGTGTAAGTGTTGAAGGGAAGATTTACGAGACTCCATGGACTCTTCTTGATAGGCTAATGATCATTTATGTATTACTAACAAAGCTTCGGCAGTTGAAGTCCATCCTGTTACAGGAGACAAGATTTGGTTCAATCATCTTTCAGTAAGGCCATTTCCAATGTAGACGTCAAACTACATGTATACTAGTTCATTTTAGTTCATAATAACTAATTTTGTATAACTGGATTCATTTTAGATATTTCATTGGGCTATGCCCTATCAAGAGTATGGCTATATTTTTAAGCGAATGAGAAAAATCTTCTACCTTTTCCTGACAATTATATCCTGGATAATACAAAACATCTTTGTTGCAATTAAAAGTAAGAAAATAACTCTTGCACATGGTGCAAATCAATACTATGAAAAATTAAATTTTTTTATTTATCTATGAACCTTTTCCCCTGTAAAAACACTTCATGATATTGTTGTTATAATATTGATGTATACTTGTGTAGTACTTACAATTGATGTGCAGTACTTTACTTCATTCAATAGAGCCAGCAGGTATGGGAATGCATACCATGTTTGGAGATGGTAGCGAGATTCCATTGTCTGACGTGTCTCATGTCAGAGAGATCATTCACAAGAATATGGTGTTTGATAGATGGAGGAAAGGAGACCTCTTGATGATTGATAATTTTCGTGTTTCTCATGGAAGACAGGTTAGCATTACTTTAGTTGCATTAACAATTATTGCTGGTGGCATAGCTATATTTGCATAGATGCAGTTGTTGGTGAGCTGTTTGTTTAGTGTGCCACGCCTCAATTTAGACAGCCCTCTTTGTAGTTTACAGATTGGTTTGCGAATTGGTTAGCAAGGCCTGTGCAATTATGCTGTTTGTGTGTACCAATTTACAACTTTGTTAGTATGTGTGGTAGGCATCGAGTGTGTGAAATTTTCTTGCATTTTTATTCAAATATTTTATATCTATTAGTGCTATAATGTATGCTCATTCATTCTTATTTTAATTTTTTAGCCTTACAGTGGTAAAAGAAAGATAGTTGTGGCCTGGAGTCATCCATTGTTAAAACCGAGCTTAAAATAACATTATGTTGTGTTTTTATTATCATTATAAGCTATATACTTCATGCTATTTAATGATAACAATACTCAAGTGCTGCATGTAGGCCGCTTTTTTGCATAATCAGAATTTCAAAAATTCAAACTTTATTGATAACTCATAATAATGATAGTTAGATACATAGTTAGTTTATGGTAATTAGGTACATAGTTAGTTCATAGCATGTAACATGATGTACATCTATCAATTTGGTGATCTACCAAAGTGGAAGTCTCTTATTAAGATCACATGGCTTTGACGGCTTTTTTGGCTTAGAAATGGGTTTAGAAATTGGCCTCTTACAAGCTGGCTGAATATGTCGCTTATGAAATTGTCGAGGAATTGGCTGACGAGGAGGTGTCTTAAATATCAAATCAGTGATAAATGCTTTATTAAGATCACATGGCTTTGACGGCTTTTTTGGCTTAGAAATGGGTTTAGAAATTGGCCTACAAGCTGGCTGAATATGTCGCTTATGAAATTGTCGA
>NW_003549689.1:3663-5028 GCF_000090795.2 Amphimedon queenslandica | reverse complement strand
TATTTTTGCTTAGTCTTTAAAATTATGCTATTTTTTCTAAGATTTTTTTTGCTACAGTGTACATATTACGTATAAATACTCATTTCTTTGCAAGGGCAAGATAAGTAGTCTGATTGTAGTCTAGTGTGAATCTCAGAAACTGCTCAATAGATGGTGGCCAAACTTGCTAGACTATTGACCTGTGCAGTCTTATTCACTTTGCTTTTTGAAAAAGAACTTTGTTGTAAAAAAATTAGTTAAGAAAAAAATAGAAAGATATCCTCATATGTCACATCATGGTTCAGTCATATTATGCTATGAACCTGTTAGTGTTGCCAACTATTACAATTCATATTCAGATATTTTAATATCATTCACCATTAACATTATGTAGAGGGTGTACATGTAAATGAATGCATGTAGCTAAGGCTTCGCATTATAATAGCCACATTATTATTATATTGTTACATGAAGTGTAGTGTCATAAGCATGCTCATAATGAAACAAAATAATGACGTTAATTTGGCAAATCTATCACAAATTCCACAATAAACAATATGTAGTTAGGCCTGTCTGCATGTCTTTCCTTTTACACCTTGAAGCAGAATAGTCATATTTTTATTCCACAACATATACCTTTTCTATATCATTTACTTTTAAAACAACGTACATACTTACTTGGTTAATAAGAGACAATATGCCCCACCCCCTTATCTATTTGTGTCTATCATCAATTACACTCAACCTTTCTGCCTCCTTTTCACCTCACTTTCACTTTCAATTTACCCTCCCCTTTCCCGATGTCCACCCCTTTTTATTGTCCACCCTCTTCTTCTGACTTAGTTCAAGAGATCATAAGACAAATCCAACAATGAACCTCCTGGAGTCTGTCCTTATTTTGACTAATCTTTGTACTTTTGTAATTGCATCTAAGAGTGAGGAATATTGTTCTGTTGGCACTGAAAAGAATACAATCAAAGGTAAATGATTCTTTAACGATTGTTTGTATATTGTTATTATTGAAAGGAGAGAGAGGAGATAAGGGAGAGAAAGGAGAGAAAGGTGAAACTGGACCTGTAGGACAAGCTGGTCCTAAAAGTGGAGGAGTAGTGTACACTCGTTGAGGAAGGAAGTCCTGTCCTACTGGAGCTGAGCTACTGTATGAGGGAATAACTGGAGGTGAATGGTACAATCATCCAGGAGGAGGAGCTAACTATGTCTGTTTACCAAAGGTCCCTCAATATATGAGTACATCTTTACCTCCTAAAGGACCTGTACTTCACATTAACCAGATGCATGGATCTGAATATCAAGTTTTTACTGATATATTTCCAGGAAAGCATGATCACAATGTTCCTTGTGCAGTGTGTTATGCAACTAATAGAA
>NW_003549689.1:0-3059 GCF_000090795.2 Amphimedon queenslandica | reverse complement strand
GGTAAAGGCAATACTGATGGTGCTCGGTTCTCCTTCACAAGGTCAACCTGTAATGGTCTACCTTGTCCACCTTATGTTAGCAGTAGAGCTATTACTTGTGTTGTGTGTACTAAGTAACCATTTGAACATGTTTAATAATAAGTGACTATTTTTTAAATTTTTGCTTAGTCTTTAAAATACGCTAATTTTTTCTAAGATTTTTTTTGCTACAGTGTACATATTGCGTATAAATTACTCATTTCTTTGCAAGGGCAAGATAAGTAGTCTGATTGTAGTCTAGTGTGAATCTCAGAAACTGCTCAAAAGATTGTGGCCAAACTTGCTAGACTATTGACCTGTGCAGTCTTATTCACTTTACTTTTTGAAAAAGAACTTTGTTGTAAAAAATTGGTTAAAAAAAATAGAAAGATATCCTCATATGTCACATCATGGTTCAGTCATATTATGCTATGAACCTGTTAGTGTTGCCAACTACTACAATTCATATTCAGATATTTTAATATCATTCACCATTAACATTATGTAGAGGGTCTACATGTAAACGCATGCAGCTAAGGCTTCGCATTATAATAACCACATTATTATTATTATATTGTTACATGAAGTGAGAGTGCTTACCTTATCAGGTGCTCTAACACGAATGAAATGAATAGTAGAAATATGAATAACACTTGAGAGGAGATCACCAGGTAAACACAAATCCTTAACACTAATGAGAACATGACCTTCACCTACTGGTAGAATCTAATGAAGAGAAAAGGGAAAAGTAAATAAAAAGCATACATGTGTTTATAAAAATATTTAATACTTCAAAAAAATTAATAATTGATTTTAAATTTAAAAAAACATTAAAATATTCCATAGCAATTCTTTCTCTCTCCTCCTTACATTGATCTGATGTGAGTCCTTAATGTATTCCACATCAGCGACAGGTGGGCGTGGTTTTATGACATGATCAACATAAAAGAACGAGGACCCATGGAGTATGGACACTATGAACCTGTTGTTAGGGTGATTGTATACCAGAGCTGACTCTGGATCAAGGACCGCCCGGTACTTCAATAACAGAGACAAAGAGGACTCCACTGTAGGAGAATATGGATCCTATGCCATTAATACAAAATAAATACATGTAGATTATTTCTAGCAATTAAAGACATACTACATGCACATGTACAGGTCAATACATAATTACATATCATTTATTCTTTCCCTGCAGTCACACACTAATGAATATACATGTACATTAATGAATACATGTACACATGTAGATGTACATGCATACACCCAATCCCAATTCCTACTTCAATGTACATGTACATGTACATGTACATGTACATGTACATTATGACTTGTATTGTTAGTATACGTACCTGGAATGATGTGCCAGCAGCTTCTAGTACTTCTATTTGGTGAGTATTAGAGCTGAGAGTAACAGAGACAGAGCCTGTAGTCCTTGATAGGCCAGTACTCAGCACAGCTAATAATAACATGAAAAATAAATAAAATATACAAAGACTGTTATAATTGTACATGTACAGTAATACTTGCCTAAAGGATAAGCAATCCAAGTAAACAATAATTACAATAAAAGTTGCCTGTATACATGTGTACATGTACATCTAAGTGCATGCAATGGCATTTAGATGAACAGTACAAAAGTACAAGTAACACAGTGTACCAGTAAACACATTATTAATTGATGAGTTCATGGTTTCTGTGGCCAATTATTAAATTTTGATGAGCAACCACAGAATTACAACAATTCCCAAGTGATAAAAACAAAGAATCCTTTAAAGTATACCCCCTCTTCCTTACCTCTGTTACCATAGTGTCTCCACTGAGAGTTGGGTGGGTTTAATGGTAGGAGTGATGAGTCAGAAGATGACCACTTCCAGTGGAGAGAAGAGAAGTTATCAAACCTGTGCCTCTCTTTGTCATACACAATAACCTCAAGGACCAGTAATTGATTATTGAGTACTGGAAACTGTAAATAAAGATAAAAAATAATAAATAAATAATAATACATCCACTCTTGATAATAATAATAATAATAATAATAATAACTTAGAACAGACAGCCTCAGTATATCTTAATCTTATCCTCCCTCCCAAAAGGCTCCCATAATTAATTATGCTATTATTAGAACTGATAATTCTATTATTAGAACACTAAGATAAGTCAGGCACGTGCACAGGCACTGCGTCAGGCCAGGTGCTACAGTTGTATGTATACTGCTAGAGTCTGTCAGTCTGCTTGACTGCTTCAGCCTTCAGCCATCACAAGAATTTAAAAAAGGACCAGCCAAGTGGATTCACAATTTCACATAATGGGCGGAACCTCATCAACTGAGATAGTGTATAGGCTGGAACCATTAATCACAACAGGAGCTAAAGCCCAGTTCAAATCAACTGAATCTGCTGTCATTGTGAGATATGACGGTAGCACAAACAACAGAGATGTTATTATTGAAAACATAGAGAAGCTTTTTCCTGACAATCCTTGCAAAGAAGAACTTCTAAAGACAGCTACAAATATCCTTCAGGCGGTCAAGAATGCCAAGCAAGTACATGTACATGCCCACGTCATAGTTAGCAACGAACGGACACACCCCCACAAAAGTTAATTCCAGCGAAAATTAATTTCTGGGCCTTCTGGAACTAAACCACAAATTGCTTTACCACGAATTTTTTTACGTTTACAGTATTGGATCTATAGATACAATTGCCCAGGCCATATACAGTATTTTTACTTTTTAGAAAGTTATAAAATTTATTAATTTGTTGGGATACACGGGTATGGTAGGATATTGGCAAGGAGGACATGCTAATTGGGAACAAATTATGGGCAGAATAAACACACATTGTGACTCAAACATGAGAGGTGGCTGGTGAGCAAGTACTTTCTATCATTTATGTGCTTAAATGTACAGTAGAACAGTTGCTACTCATTTGTAGTAATAAGGAAATGTGTTGTTAGTTACTTGTGTATCAAGGTTTCCTTCACGAAGCAATGGACAGTCAGTCATCTCAGGAGAGAGTGGCCTCACTGATACTGAA
>NW_003549687.1:2283-5035 GCF_000090795.2 Amphimedon queenslandica | reverse complement strand
CAGTAAACCTATTGAAACAGGATATAAGATAATATCCATCATTGGTTTGTATGATAATGAGAGGTGGGACTGTCAGGTGTGTAATAACATGATGTGGTTTATGATTGATTGGTCCTACTAGTCTATACAGTAACACAGCAAGAAAGTGATACATTAGCATCAATTATTGAGTTTTTTGCATTGCATCAGTGCAGCAATAGGATCTATAGAGACAATGAAGATTATAATCATGATTGTTCATGAATGAACTAAGTAGATCTATTTCCTTCTTATTCTCATATTACTCATGTGACCACTGGAAAGGCAGATACCGAAAATGGCTAATTTGACTCCTAATCCAACAGGACTTATGGAAGAATGAGAATATAGACCTTATAACACCAACAGAAAGTCTCATTGATGCAAAATCATCACTAGGAACCCTGAGTTATTTAACACTGCCAGAGCCAGAAGTAGTTAACACAATACAGAGAACGTTAAAGGCTTATTCTGACAGTGCATTCAAACAATTTGGTAAGGATATTATTATACTATCAATAATGTATATTAAATATACCCATAGGTCGCTATGCATCAAGGAAACTGTTCAAAGGTCTATCAATGATAACATTTCAATACATACCAAAAAGAAAAATCAACAGAAAAATTTCCTTATATATTTTTTCCCTATATGTAGTCTTTTTTACTACATTTATAGGAATTTGCATTAACACATCACCAGTGGCAATGATTGCACTTGACTTTCTTATAAATCCTATACAATACTTCAATATAAGCTATCTCATGGTATTACACACTCCACCATCCTCAGACAGAAATAAATTGCCTAATATTGTAATGAGAGATACCAATAATGATCCAAGTAAATATAAAATTATTATTATCTTTTTTTCATTCTTCTTTCTTTAAGCCAGCATAAGTGCTCCTACTACTGCCAGTGAACTAGAGAAGTTCTCAGACTATGGAAAGTTGGTTTTCTTGTTCTCCACATTTTCAGGAGCAATATCTTATTTTTTTCTACTTTTCCGTGTTCTCTGGCCTCAATATATTCATAAGCATTACAAAAAAAGAGAAACAGAAGGAGATGGAGCAGAAAGGGATTCACTATTGGAAAATGAACCAGATCCCCTCCATCCTTTTGATGATACTGATGATGATACAAGCACTAGATTAGAGAGGAGTGAAGGAATTATGTTTTTGATATTCCTCATCATAAACATAGCTCTAGTGGTTGGAATGGCTGCAGTGTTCTTGAGTGGTCTCTACATTCACCATAGCGATCCTGTTACAATAGACAACACTACAAAGTACCAACAGTATCCAAGTGAAGCAGAATATTGGACTGGTATATATGACAAGGTACAGATATCAGTAATAGTTGTCTACTACTATTCTCTTCTCTGCACTATATCAAGTTGCTTCATCTTCTCTAAAGTAATGTATGGGATACAGAATAAATGTGATAATCTTTTCACAAGTGATGATAATACCACCATTAGAGAGCGTATAGAAGAAGATCAGAAATTTGTTAAATTGGCTATTGCAACTCAAAGTCCGTTTGAGTGGTGGTTCTTCATTCATTGGGTAATGTACATCATCACTGCCTTTCTCTCTCTCTCTTTTCTATTTGATGCCATCAGTGAGAAGATACAAGGTTCTGTGTCTTACAAGCCATCTGGGGTAAATTTCTCCTATTATGAGTTGGGCTTCATTGCTTTATTTGCTGCATCTAATTCCTTCTTCTTCCTGTATCCATGCATCAGAGCTGCTGGGGTCACTGAGTCAAGGAAGAACCTCATTCACAATGTAAGTAATAATTGGATTAATAACTCAATTCCTGAACAAAGAGGCTTTCTTAACTACCTGAAAGATCAGAATTTTTGTTTCCGGCTCAACATTCTCTGTGCCCATGTCGCCTTTGATCTGAATATTGCCTACATATCAATATTCATTGGTCTGCTAGGTGTACTGATAAAGGTTGGTACTAGCATTTAACACTCATACACATACATTAGTAGTTGACTTTATTCTGCTGTTCTACCCCTTTACTATACAATGCTACTGTCTATACTGCTTGCTATTTTGCTATTAATTATTATTCTGCTATTAATACTATACATAAGCTACTCTTAATTTTATTTTGTTTATTTTTTGCTAATGATATTGTGATTAAACTGAACCTGTGGCATTCATAATAAATAACATGATAACACAATCACAAGGTTACATTATGGAATAACACACAATGGAAAGAACAGTCAAACCAGTTTACACTATAGTAGGGCCACACTGACTTTGTTCAGCTAATTATAAATGCACGAGTAGCTGTGATATGAAAGTGGCTGTTAATTGTCACATAAGTGTTTGTTTATAATAGCTTACCCACAGTGAATATAATTATGAGACAAATTTTATAATAAACTTTTATTATTTTAAATTACAGTAAATAAAAGTAATATTATTAGTCAGGTGTATTCATAATTGTAATTAGCAACCACAGCATCATTTGGAGAGGCAGAGATTGAAGTGACACCTTTGCTAGAGGCTTCATTACTATCGGACTCATCACTGGACTCACTACTAACATTAGCAAAAAAATCAGGTGCACAAAGTGGTTCCCTTAAACAATGTCAGTCATTCTTCTTCAGCAAAAGTCTCCCATTTGATATCTGAATGTTGATTAAGTCAGCACATCACTCTTGTGATCTGTTGTTGCTTTTCCTCATGTTTACGTGTAATAATACAGTTCCAC
>NW_003549687.1:0-2273 GCF_000090795.2 Amphimedon queenslandica | reverse complement strand
ATCAGGTGCACAAAGTGGTTCCCTTAAACAATGTCAGTCATTCTTCTTCAGCAAAAGTCTCCCATTTGATATCTGAATGTTGATTAAGTCAGCACATCACTCTTGTGATCTGTTGTTGCTTTTCCTCATGTTTACGTGTAATAATACAGTTCCACAGTATAAAACTATTGTTCTTTTCATGGTACATATACAAAACCAAAATAAACTAAAAGATATGGCTCATTATGGCTACTTTTAGTTTATATCGTTCTTCTCTTAATTTTCACAAGTGCATATGGCTAAAAATAATTAAGAAGGTTAGTCTCACTCATCCTTTCATGTCCTTTTAGTTATATCTCGCCCCATGCCTTCTTTCCTGCTAAAACCTCTCATTCTTGATGGACCATGTGGTGCACAGGTGGTCACCATTTTGTTGTATACACCTACGCTGTTACCACACGTGGGCGGCAGTAATGGCGTCAAGTGCTCTCTAAGTGCCCAAGTGCTTTGATTTCTCTTCTCCTTTTCTGCAACTGCGCTCTAGTTGTATTATATATTAAAATACCCGCTTTCTCATGAAAAGTATCATGGAAAAAAGCCGCTGTCTGTAGTATATTAAATAAAAAAGTTATTTCAATTCAAAGTTGACAAAGTCAGTGTGGCTCTACTATAGTACTACATGCAAACAGTTAATAATACTCTTGATAATAATAATAACAATATGCTGAAGATGCAGCTAGCGCTCACATGATTGAGTACATGACAATACTGTACTAACACTGAAAATGCAACGGTTTGTACAACATTCTACCACAGCAGGAATTATGATAACTATCTCATGGAACGTTATACAGTACATATTATTCTTATCACTTCCTTGTGTTTAATAAATGCATCCAGTGCTTGATGTGTCTATATAAACAGTATACAACACAGTAATACTCATCACATGACCGACCACTTCAAAGACACCTGAAAGTAGAAAGGAAAATGGCTACTGAAAATCACGATGGAGATATTGCCCAAAATCCAGCCCAAAATCCTGATAATGAAATAAAGAGAGTAAATGAAAATTCTGATGATTTGTTGAAGAAAATTTGTAAGATAGATCTAATCATTATTCTTATCATCCATTTATTTATTCATAGGTTGCAATAAAACTTACGATGTTACATCATGGGTAGTGTTAACAGTTCTATCATTCATAACACTGCAATATGTACCTCACAAGAAACCAGAGAACAAAAAGTGGCCCTTAGTTCTTTATTTCCTGTATGCTGTCATTGGTACTACACTGTTAGGATTACTCATCAACACATATCCAACAGTAGTCACACTGCTTGACTGGTCTAGGTGTCCTATACAATACTTCAATGTCTGCTATCTCATGGTATTACACACTCCATCCTCAGACAGAAGTGAACTGCCTGATATTATCATGAGAGATACCAGTGATACAAGTAAATATAAAATCATTATATATTATTTTTGTTCATTCTTCTTTCTTTAAGATAGCATAAGTGATCCTACTACAGCTGATGAACTGGAGAGGTTCTCAGACTACGGGAAGTTGGTTTTCTTGTTTTCCACAGCCTCTGGAGCAATATCTTATGCTGTTCTACTTTTTTGTGTTCTTTGGCGCCGATATATTTGGAAATATTTAAAAAATAGGACGGGAGAACAGCAGCCATTACTGGAAAATGAACCAGATCCTCTCCATCCTTTTGATGATACTGATGATACAAGCACTAGACTAGAGAGGAGTGAAGGGATCAGGTTCTTGATATTCCTCATCATAAACATAGCTCTAGTGGTTGGAATGGCTGCAGTGTTCTTGAGTGGTCTCTACCTTCATCATAGCAATCCTGTTACAATAGACAACAACAGTACAAAAGATTGGACTGGTATATATGACAAGGTACAGATATCAGTAATAATTGTCTACTTCTATTCTCTTCTCTGCACTATATCAAGTTGCTTCATCTTCTCTAAAGTAATGTATGGCATACAGAATAAATGTGATAATCTTTTCACAAGTGATGATAATACCACCATTAGAGAGCGTATAGAAGAAGATCAGAAATTTGTTAAATTGGCTATTGGAACTCAAAGTCCGTTTGAGTGGTGGTTCTTCATTCATTGGGTAATGTACATCATCACTGCCTTTCTCTCTCTCTCGTTTCTATTTGATGCCATCAGTGAGAAGATACAAGGTTCTCTACCACACTAACAGGCCGGGATTAACTTCTCATCTCATGAGTTAATCTTCATTACTTTATTTGCTGCATCTAATT
>NW_003549686.1:3184-5035 GCF_000090795.2 Amphimedon queenslandica | reverse complement strand
GTATGTTAGGACAACAATTGATGTAGGCATTGAGCTATTCTTCATCACTCCATTCACTAACCAGTAAACATCAGTTGAAGGATTTATATCAGTAGTTGTGAGACAATCAATACGATATTGAGTGTTATTGAGTTGTGTAATGGATGAGACTAGTGTCCAATTGATTGAATTAATAACTAGAAATACATCAACAATGTTACAAGTACATTAAAAGGTGCAGTACGTAGCAATACCTGGTAAGGTCTGTACACTGATTGTACTAGCAGGTCCCAGTAATTGTTGATAGGCTCTGACTGTGATGCTATAAGTTGTTCCTCCTCTCAGTCCATTCAGTGTGATTGTATTATTACTATTTCCCTCCATCTGTACTGTCTGCACAGTGTCTGTGTCACTAGTGACATTGACTACATATCCATCAGCATCAGATGAATCAAGTGCAGTCCAACTGACAGTGATAGTTGTAATTGTCTTGTTGACCACAGTAAGAGAAGAGGGAGCAGTTCCTGGTACTAATATCATTAGTAATAAGAATTATGCATTGATAGACATTACCTTTTATAGTTACATTACGTATTTTAGTAGGTTGATCAGTAACTTGCACAACACACTGATACATTTGATCTCCAGTGGTTGATTGACTGATTGATCCATTACTGACAGTCATTCCATCCCATGTGATATCAACAGAATATCTTACTGTGTTATTGACACTACTAACTAACACTGTACCAGGACAAGTACTATATCGATCATCACAACTAGTATAACGAGCCAGTGCAGTACTACCAATGCTCATGCTAATACCATACAAATAGAATCCAATTTTAGTACAATTCAGTTTGTATTCCTGAGGATATACTGTCATATCAGAAGGAAGATCAGCAACAGTAAATGATTCTATCTCTGAAAATTCTATACAAATTTAAATTATCACATCAGTTTATAGTTTCCTCTTACTGAATATTTTAGCAAAGATGCTGTTTATAGTATTAGAACATTTAGTGGGTAGACAGCACTTGTACCAGCCTTCTTGATCTGCTGATAGTTTCTGAGCAAGATAAAGATTGATAGTAGCAGTAGGTGAAGTGACATTAGTACAACGAAAAGGATCACTTGCATTATTACTGTTACAGTCAACAGGATCATCAGGATCAGCAACTCTAACCCACTGACCAGTAGTTAGATTAGTACCAGGTAACACACATGATATAGCTTCATTAGCTGCATTGACACTACTATCCCAAAAATATGATCCATTAGGATAGCAGTGCCCACTATATGCTAAATAGATACCTATAATTTAATTTCAATAGTTTTGTGTTTAACAAAATCAAAATACCTTTAACTTGACATCGTGGAGTAAGGACACTGATTGCACTACTAGCAGGTCCCAGTAATTGTTGATAGGCTCTGACTGTGATGCTATAAGTTGTTAGTTCTTTCAGTCCATTCAGTGTGATTGTATTATTACTACTTCCCTTCACCTGTACTGTCTGCACAGTGTCTGTGTCACTAGTGACATTGACTACATATCCATCAGCATCAGATGAATCAAGTGCAGTCCAATTGACAGTGATAGTGGTAGCTGTCTTGTTGACCTCAGTAAGAGAAGAGGGAGCAGTTGCTGGTACTAATGTTATTAGTATTAAAATTATTAGCATTCATCGACATTACCTTTTATAGTTACATTACGCATTCTAATTGCATTAGCATCAGGATGATCTGCTACCCTGCACTGATACATTTGATCTCCAGTGGTTGATTGATTGATTGATCCACTACTGACATTCATTCCATCCCATGTGATATTATCAGTATATCTTACTGTGTTGCTACTACTAACTAACACAG
>NW_003549686.1:0-1388 GCF_000090795.2 Amphimedon queenslandica | reverse complement strand
ATTGACAGTGATAGTGGTAGCTGTCTTGTTGACCTCAGTAAGAGAAGAGGGAGCAGTTGCTGGTGCTATAAAAAATAATAAAGTCATTTTATTGCTACTTACCTGTTACAAAAATGTCTCTATTTCTTTTTACTGGGCTGTGACTGGTATGACCAAAATCTAAATAGAATCTAAATACATGATCCCCATTGTTGTTTGATTGACTCAGTACTCCACTAGTAATAGTCTCTCCATTCCAAGTAACATTTAGAGTATAGTCCCACCTTCCTTTGCCATAATCTACTGACATTCCATCCCCGTACATGAAGTTACAACTGTATGAGGTCCTAGATCCAGTGCAGAGTTTAGTACTACTGCTTTCAGTCTCATAGTACCAATTGGCAGCATGTAAAAAAGGACTGTGATCATTGCTACCAATTTTAATGGCATGTAGTATGTATATTTGTGGTAGAACTGTTTTATCTGAAGGAAGGTCAACTGTGATGTTTTCAATCTGTACCCATCCTACAGTAAATCAGTAACAAAGTGACAGTATGTACTAGTTTAATGAGAACACTTACTGAATATATTAGCAGAAATGATGGTAGTGTTAGGATCTGAACAATCAGTGGGTAAACAACATCTGTACCAGCCATCATCAGATGGCATAATGCCTCCATCAATGTAAAGACTGATAGTAGCATTAGGTGAAGATACCTCATTACAACGAAGAGGATTAATACTGCAGTCAACTGATAATCCACTAGAAGTAACCCACTCTCCACCATTCAGAGTAGAACCAGGTAACACACACATGATACTGTTACTGGCTCCTTTAATATCAGCATCAAAAAAATAGGATCCATTAGTATAACAGGCTCCATTATGCCTCAGGTAGATACCTATAAAAACCTATACAGTTGTTATTATACACATCCAGTGTCTTACCTGAGGAAGGCAGACATTGACTAATAACTTCACTGACACTCAGCAAGAAGACAACAGCGGCTAGTACAAAGTACATTTTACGCTTCATTCCCACAACTAATGATAGCTAATCACACACATCATTTATAAAGGCACTCCTCTACTATATACATGTAATTTGCTATAAAGTATCAATACAGTTATAGCACATGTATAATGTAGTATTATTAATGATTACAACATCCCACGATAAAGAAAAACAACAGTATTGCATATGCATACATGTATGTGCATATCTTAGTTAGAGTCTACTGCTAATCGTTGCTGTTGTTGTTGTTCCTGTGGATGTTGTCTAACTTCAATGATTCTTTCTTTAGGATGAGGTAGAGGTAGTTCTTTAACTTTAGTTGAGATTTCCTCCATCATTCCTGGTATCTGTGTGAAATAATTCCTTGCTAATATGTGCCTTTGTCTTATCTTAT
>NW_003549685.1:3920-5042 GCF_000090795.2 Amphimedon queenslandica | reverse complement strand
CCAGCTTTTTCAGTATGCTAATAAGAAAGTGCTTGAGTGTTTCATTGTCTATATGGGACAATGCATAGCACACTTCAGTAAGATACTCAATTGGATTTGAATGACAACTGAGAGTATTTTGAATGTGAACTGTCATTTTGTTGGCTTTTCTATAGTCATCTAAACCAGTTACATTAGATACTTCATTTCTTAATTGTTCAGGAATCACTTTTGCAGCAAACAGTCTATCAGCAACACGTACTACATCTAATGAGATGCATTGGGTAATATCAGCTGAATGTTCACGAAACAAGTCTCTAGGACAAACTAAAAGACAAAATGTAAACAAGAATAAAAATCAATTCATTTTAGCAACCTTCTGTATCTACTGCAGCTGTGCCATGGGACGAAGAACTTTTATGGGATTCTACAAGATAATGTTTAATACAAACACACATCAAATTGATTGATTTACCAGTTTGAGATGATACTTTGCTGCTAGTGTTTTGTATTGTGTTATTCAGTTCAACAACCTACCGGCATACATAGTTTACAAAGATGTAATGTTACTTACCTTCTTAGACCAGTACAATTGCTTCTCGTTAAACTCCACTATTCTGCCATTCACACACTTAGTTGCACTTTCATTAAAGTCAATCACAGCAGGATGAGGTACTCCAGTACATGTACATGGTACTCCAAACTCATGTTTTGACTTGTAAGTGTAATGGAGTGATTGTGTCACTGTGACTAGTCCTTTGTGTAATGATGACAGTAAATCACTTGTTGACAGCTGTGAGCCTTTTATTTGCTGAACCCACACTTCAAGGTAAGTAGCATGACTGATTAAGGTAACAGTATCATGGTATTTTCCAACATGAAAGGTAATCCTGTTACGATATTGATCATTACCAGTTAATTTCCATTCCAATACTTGATCTGTCTTCTGATCAAGAAGATACACTACTAGACAACAGAAAACACCAACAGGAGTATAACCACACTCAAAACATATCAATAAAGGAACTGGACTAACTGACCCATCTCTCTCCTCTTTTTCTACATCTGCTGGTTTTAGAGCACAAGGCATAAAGTAATATTTGACAGCTTTTCGACCAACTTTATCTTTCATAGGACCAGCTA
>NW_003549685.1:0-2859 GCF_000090795.2 Amphimedon queenslandica | reverse complement strand
CATATACACTTAACAACACGTAATAATGCTATACCACTAGATTGATAAATATGAAGATAACTACTAACTTTCATATCATAAGTGGTTATCCCCTGAGTATTGCAACCTTTAACTTCAACAAGATAATTTACGATGTTCATATGAGTTTTACCACTTAATGCTAGATGTATTGGCCTATCATTATTCTCATCTTCAGCTTCAATGTTACATTGTGGATGATTAGTCAGAATCTTAACAATTTCAAAGTGACCCTTTTTACATGCATAATGTAATGGTGTATAGTCAAACCTCCCTTTAGCATTAACATCACAGTGTTTGTCAATCACAAGATGACGTACAATGTCAAAATTTCCAGATTCATAATATGCTTTGTGCAGTGGTCTGTCATTAAAACTGTTCTCAGCTTCAGTATTACATTGTGGATGATTAGTCAGAATTTTAACCATTTCAAAGTGGCCCTTTTCACATGCATAATGTAATGGTGTATAGCCATTCCTCCCTTTAGCATTAGTATCACAGCCTTTATCAATCACAAGATGACGTACAATGTCTAAATTCCTTGATTGACATGCTAAATGGAGTGGTCTATCTTGATCATTACCTTCAGCTTCTATATTGCATTCAGTGGAACTGGTAAGGAATTGAACAGTTTCAAAATTACGATTTAAACATACCATGTGTAATGGAGTTAAGCCATCCCTCCCTTTAGCATTAACATCACAGTTTTTATCAATCACAAGATGACGTACAATGTCTACGTTTCCTGATCCACATGCTAAATGGAGTGGTCTATGTTGATCATTATCTTCAGCTTCTATATTGCATTCAGTGGAACTGGTAAGAAATTGAACAGTTTCAAAATTACGATTTAAACATGCCACATGTAATGGAGTTAAGCCATTCCTCCCTTTAGCATTAACATCACAGTGTTTATCAATCACAAGATGACGTACAATGTCTACGTTTCCTGATTTACATGCTAAATGGAGTGGTCTATCTTGATAATTACCTTCAGCTTCTATATTGCATTCAGTGGAACTGGTAAGGAATTGAACAGTTTCAAAATTACAACTTAAACATGCCATGTGTAATGGAGTTAAGCCATCCCTCCCTTTAGCATTAACATCACAGTGTTTATCAATCACAAGATGACGTACAATGTCTACGTTTCCTGATCCACATGCTAAATGGAGTGGTCTATCTTGATCATTATCTTCAGCTTCTATATTGCATTCAGTGGAACTGGTAAGGAATTGAACAGTTTCAAAATTACAACTTAAACATGCTATGTGTAATGGAGTTAAGCCATCCCTCCCTTTAGCATTAACATCACAGTGTTTATTAATCACAAGATGACGTACAATGTCTACATTCCCTGATCCACATGCTAAATGAAGTGGTCTATCTTGAGCATTATCTTCTGCTTCTATATTGCATTCAGTGGAACTGGTAAGGAATTGAACAGTTTCAAAATTACGATTTAAACATGCCATGTGTAATGGAGTTAAGCCATCCCTCCCTTTAGCATTAACATCACAGTGTTTATCAATCACAAGATGACGTACAATGTCTACATTCCCTGATCGACATGCTAAATGGAGTGGTCTATGTTGATCATTATCTTCAGCTTCTATATTGCATTCAGTGGAACTGGTAAGAAATTGAACAGTTTCAAAATTACGATTTAAACATGCCATGTGTAATGGAGTTAAGCCATTACTCCCTTTAGCATTAACATCACAGTGTTTATCAATCACAAGATGACGTACAATGTCTACATTTCCTGATTCACATGCTAAATGGAGTGGTCTATCTTGATCATTATCTTCTGCTTCTTTATTGCATTCAGTGGAATTGGTAAGAAATTGAACAGTTTCAAAATTACGATTTAAACATGCCATGTGTAATGGAGTTAAGCCATCTTTCCGCTTAGCATTAACATCACAGTGTTTATCAATCACAAGATGACGTACAATGTCTACATTTCCTGATTCACATGCTAAATGGAGTGGTCTATCTTGATCATTACCTTCAGCTTCTATATTGCATTCAGTGGAATTGGTAAGAAATTGAACAGCTTCAAAATTACGATTTAAACATGCCATGTGTAATGGAGTTAAGCCATTCCTCCCTTTAGCATTAACATCACAGTGTTTATCAATCACAAGATGACGTACAATGTCTAAATTTCCTGATCCACATGCTAAATGGAGTGGTCTATGTTGAACATTATCTTCAGCTTCTATATTGCATTCAGTGGAACTGGTAAGAAATTGAACAGTTTCAAAATTACGATTTAAACATGCCCTGTGTAATGGAGTTAAGCCATTCCTCCCTTTAGCATTAACATCACAGTGTTCATCAATCACAAGATGACGCACAATGTCTACGTTTCCTGATTTACATGCTAAATGGAGTGGTCTATCTTGATCATTACCTTCAGCTTCTATATTGCATTCAGTGTAACTAGTAAGAAATTGAACAGTTTCAAAATTACGATTTAAACATGCCCTGTGTAATGGAGTTAAGCCATTCCTCCCTTTAGCATTAACATCACAGTGTTTATCAATCACAAGATGACGTACAATGTCTACGTTTCCTGATTTACATGCTAAATGGAGTGGTCTATCTTGATCATTACCTTCAGCTTCTATATTGCATTCAGTGGAATTGGTAAGAAATTGAACAGCTTCAAAATTACGATTTAAACATGCCATGTGTAATGGAGTTAAGCCATTCCTCCCTTTAGCATTAACATCACAGTGTTTATCAATCACAAGATGACGTACAATGTCTACAATATTAAACTTACATGCATAAAATATAAATATTCTCTCTTTATAAAGGTTATTGAATAGT
>NW_003549683.1:2426-5052 GCF_000090795.2 Amphimedon queenslandica | reverse complement strand
ACTGAAAGTGAGATCGTCTGTGTCTAATAATGCTACTCCCAGTCCTTGTAACATTCAGACCACTGAAGCTGAAGATGATACTGCAGTCTCAAACGATACTGATGCATCACTCAACAACAATAATGGTGATCCCATAGAAGAACCAAGTACTCGACCACGTTGCAAGGCTGCTACTCAAGCCAGGGACAAGATAGCAGCCAGACTCCTTGAATATACTACTTAAGCATCATAGAGGTAAAATATTATTATTATTGTTATTATTATCATTATTATTATTTCTATTTTTTCTGATTTTGTTTCCTTCTCTTTCTTTCTGTTTATTTAGTTGGTATTATTATTTTACTTTTATTTATTTCTTTGTTACTATTAATTAATTTATTAAATATTAATGATATGTTTTATTGGTATTTCTTGTATTGTTATTATTTTTGTTGTTATTGGTCATACTTAGTTATTATTTAGTTATTTTTATGCATACTAATTTGTGCTCTCTCTCTCTCTCTACACTTCCCCTCACTAATGTACTATATGCTGGTTAGCCTTATTTTTCATTCATTATTTTTTTGTTGGACAAATATGTCTGTTTAACAGGTGGAGAGTGTGTGAGGTATTGGTATTGTGAATCAGAGTTAATTTACTATTATTATGATTATGATGTCACAACTGTGTATAAATACTTCCATTTTTGTAAAAATCATTTTGTCCGTTACATTTCATCCATCTTTGTTTGATCTATTGGTTGTAAAAGAAAGATTTTATACAATTTGTTAACTCTTTGCGATTCAGCCATTCATTTAGCTGCGCTAACTAAACGATCAACTGCTGGATTCATCGCTCAGCCCCTGAGTTCGTCGGAACGGATCACAGTCAGACTCATAGACTTCACAGAGCTAGCTAGTGACAGAATCGGACGCGGAGACTCTATTTCTCACAGCAATACAGAAAAATGGAGGTTGGGCTACACCCTTTCTTCTATTTCCAATCCCTTTCATTTACTCTATTATCTATGGTTATATATACTTGTATATTAGTTAAGTAGATATACTTTGATATTATCTGTACGGATAATTATTTTGATATTATCATCTGAAGTGATTTTGATAATCTTACAGCTGTTTTGGCTGAGAATGAAGTGCATCCCTGTTGAATGCTTAAAATATGTTTTTATTGAAATCAAAGTGCGTCATGCATTATGTCATTTGTTGTTCTACTGATAATTGCATACAGAAAGTTATAGGTATCATGCATAGATTGAACTAATTAATTATTGGTCTTCTTGACAGTCTTGCCCCGTCCCTTTTACTACTTGCGGTGGGGCGGGGCAAGACTATCTTTTTGATTAATAATATTGTTTTTAGTTTATCCTATAATAATTATTATGGATCACAACATTATGTTATAGGTTGGCCCAACATATGGCCGGAAAACCGTGACAGGCCACCTAGCTTCAGAAGGTCTCATGGTAAGTTTTACTAATAATAAGAACACAATACACATTAACATCTTTTAAATATAATTAGATACTACTAACACATCAAGCAATACAACTGAATAACAGTAAAGGACACAATGCTACACTATTAAGGTAAGTTATACTTATAATAAGAACAAAATACTCATTACCATTTCTTGTATACAATTAGATACTCCTAACACATCAAGCAATACAACTGAATAACAGTAAAGGACACTATGCTACACTATTAAGGTAAGTTATACTAATAATAAGAACACAATACACATTAACATCTTTTAAATACAATGAGATACTACTAACACATCAAGCAATACAACTGAATAACAGTAAAGGACACTATGCTACACTATTAAAGTAAGTTATACTAATAATAACACAATACACATTAACATCTTTTAAATACCATTTGATACTACTAACACATGAAGGAATAGTACTGTATGTTCATGTAGTATCATGATTCTTGAAAGTAATATGAAAATAACAAGTTAACTAAAGACAAAGTTACTCACTAAGGGATAGCATTTTACAGGTAAGAATAATTACATTGTTAATAATAATAAATGTACCTCAGACTGATGCTCAATCTCACACCCAGCATTCCTTAAAATTGCAGTGCTGCTCTTCTTGCACGTCCAGAATAAGTCCGTCATTGGCTTGATGCTGTAAATGTGGGGAACATACTTTCTCCATATTCTTTTAAAGGAACTTTCACTGAGAGTATGTTCCCTACCAGCATCAGCATACTGCCGGTAAACGATGCGTCGGGACACACTGGACAGCAATAGCTTGACCTTCCTATAATCCCTCACTCCAGGTATCCTCCCAGGTAGTAAAATGACATTGTCTTCAGCATAGTTCTCCAAAAATGCTACCACATCTTTAATGCCTTCCACAGAAAGAGCATGACATGGAATGCGACCAGTGTTCCCATGAACCCTTCATTAAAAATTTTAATTACTCTCCTTTGGATTATTCTTATTATTTTACCTAGGTTTCATTCCATTTTGAAGGAAATTCCTCATCAAGTTCTTGTAAGTACCATTTCTGATACTGTATATGAACAATAAGAGCTTCTTACATATCTATTTTTAAAAGATAAGAAATAATTTTTTGTTATAGATATTTTTATGTTCAATACTTTCTTTC
>NW_003549683.1:0-2167 GCF_000090795.2 Amphimedon queenslandica | reverse complement strand
CTCTCATCCAGCTCTAGATCCTCTGGCTCCACAACTATGGTGTTGCTAGTTGCAGGAGTGATGAGTGGTTCATCATCATACTCCTCTACCTGCTGCTCCAGGTGCTGTGAAAGCTCCTGCTGTGATATGAAGTGCAGCTGCTCCGGGGTTGTTACCAAGAGCCCATCACATTCATCTTCACCATCATCGCTTTCACAGTCCGAATATCCTATGGCATAATAATAGTTGCTTTAATTATTTTGCTGTTATCAGTTGTTATTGACTTTGTATAAACAAGTAAAACAATATTCAACAATAACAATAATAATAATAATATTAATAAAAATAATAAAAATGATAACAAAATAATAATAATAATTTCTCACTCTCATTATAATAATAAAATAATAATAATAATAATAAAATAATAATAATAATTTAATTACCTGGTGTACTTCTCTTTGTCCTGTTCTCTCTTTCTGACCATCTCATTGTGTACGAGTAATAACATTCAATGACATAAGAACTTAAAGAGGGAAAAAATCATCATACTACAACTCCCGACTTATTTTATGTGACTAAAATGTTGTTGGATTCACAAGCTTTGCAAGAAATTAAACTTGGAATTGTTAGGTAGTGTCAGCTTTATGATATGTGAAAACTTCGAACCTTCAAGACGTTCCGTTTCAAAGTTTGAGCTTAAATATTAAATTTTGTTCCCCACCTTACCTTAAAGCTTCAGCATTCTTGAATAAAAACACCAGACTGAAATTCATCTATGTACAACAATGAAGTAAAATAAAGAAAAAGGTATGTTTCAATAACACTCATACCGGCTTCCTTCAATGAAGCTACGTGACACTTTAATCATAGTAATGGACTCAAACTTCTTTAACTATCACATTTTACAGATAAATAAGAATCTACATACACTTTACAAACAAACAATACGCGGCATGCAAGTACCTTAGCCTTTACTAGAAAAGTGTAGTTCAGCTATTTGAGGTAGAGGACTAGCTTTTGCTACCTGTAGCTAACAGGTCCGTATTGTGTTCATTGGTCTTCTAACTCGATTCACTGAATCCTCCATTTTGAGCATCACATTGATCAGTTGATCACATGATGCATGAATCTGCTCTCCCTGGGAGGTCATGCGCATACTCAGACTTAAAGTCTGAGCATGCGCAGTGATCAGTCACCTGAGGCAAGTCAATTGGGACAAGAAGCAGCAGTAACTTGCTCCTGTATTTTCACAGCAGTAAGTTAAAAGATATGTAGTAGTGATGGGCGATATGGCCAATTTTCTTAATTTTCGATAATGATTGATAATGGACTTTTTCAGGAAATATCGATTATTATTGATAAAATAACCACACCTTCATTTTGGGGTGTGTCAAGGGTGTGGCTAATGATTTTAATGATTTTAGCACAGATATAATTGTACTGGACATGAGAGAAGATCATTTCCTAATCATTTCCATTCTCTTGATCTTGGTTCTCTTTTTATTGAAGTAGGCTGAGCTAACAACTGGTCAGTTGCTTCTTTCTTGCAGTTCAACAGTGCAATTACTTATTAAGGTTAGTTATTTAACCTTAATAAATGGGCGTGGTCAATAGATCGATAAAAATAGCATAAAATTTTCAATAATGATTCAAATCGATTCCGTAAAATATCGTTTATATTGATAAAGAATCGATATATCGCCCATCACTAATATGTAGATGCGGTTACTTATGTATTAATAGAGAGAATCAGCTGTGTGTTCGGCTACTATCTTCAGGGGCTATAGGCTCAGCCTGAAACCAGTGAAGCGTTGCTTTGGACAGGTAAGGGATTTTTCTTTACTCATTGGGGTGGATTGTGTCATTGTAGGAGATTATATGATAACATGGTTACAAACCCCTGATTTTAATGAATGTCTGTACATTCATTAAAATCAATTTGCAATTACAATTGTAAATTGTAATTAAAATGTAATGAATATCCGAATGAGAAACTAGACAATAAAAAATGATAGCAATCTGTGAGGGATTGGAAAAAAGAAGTGTGAGAGAAAGTTTATAGTGTAGAAGACTGCAACTGAGAATTGGAAGACATAATATATACTCAAAATTTTATAAGTACCCTAGCGCCAACTGTTCCATAGAAGTCAATGGAGGCACAAAGTTAGTGCCTCATTTAGCTGCT
>NW_003549681.1:2264-5072 GCF_000090795.2 Amphimedon queenslandica | reverse complement strand
AAAATGTAAAATTTGGTATACTCAATGATGAAGTACTACTAAACTGTTCTGAAATCTTTTGCTACTTTAAAGTTTAAATTTATGACAAGGAAACACTTTAATGTTGCATTGTGTACCAAATCATGAAACTGTTAGTATTTCATATTCAGCAGGTGAAGTAGTAGTCTTGGGCCAAGTTGTATCATACACTGACTCAACAGTTGATCTATTAATAATAACTTTAAATAATAATAATAATTGTATTTTATATAACTGACTGTGTTTGTTGTACTGTATTGTATGTTGGACCATCTTTCACTGGTGCATCATCAGCAGTACTGTATGTGTGTGTATAGACATAATGTACTAGTCAATAGTGTAACTAACTTTGTTTCAAATTCAGTTGTAGCATAAGCTGGACTGCACTCCATTACAATGTCATTATCTGATTTTCTATTGGTTTTAAAATCAATTCAGTAATGAATGTGTACACATTTACCTTTTTTGATTAATATTAGTTCTTGTTATATACACAACCAGTACCAGTATAATAATTATAGATAAAGCCAATAGTGATGCTAATACTGTCACACTGACTATCCCTCCAGTAATACTTCCTCCATTATTCACTAATACAGTAGTTGACACAGTCAAAGCAGTAGTCATGGTATCAGTAGAACCAGAAACTATAAAGCATAAACTCATTACTGATATAATTGCTTTAAAATAAATTGACAAATCATTTTAGATCTACATGTACTTGTTGATGATGATAAACAGTGATAGTGAAAGTTCAGTTCTATTGTAATATTATCATTGCTTTACCTGTTGGTACAGTTCTAGGTCCTTCATAATAAATTTCATTTACTTCAATAGTCACTGACATCTCAAATGAGTAACTGAGGCATGAGTATAACTCTGGTATAATAACTTCATTTGTTTCATTGCTAACATTCATTGAGTCATCATCAAACTCGCTGCTGTAATAGATAATGTAGTAACTGGCCCCTGGAATGGGTAGCCAATTCATTTGTACAGTAGTTGAGTTGAGATGCACGAGAGTGAAATTGCTTATACTTGCTATGAAAATAGTGTATTATAAGGCCACTCCAATTTGATTCCTTGTTTCCCATTACCCGCCCACATGGGGCCGCATCGCTATTCATTATTGCGGTTTTGCATTGATTATACAAGCAATTTATACAGCTGATAATGAATAAATTTAATGAAAATGAACAAACCCGCCCGCCCGCATCAGGCCCGCCTCTGTAATGGGAAACTATGAATCTTATTGGAGTGGCCTAATATAATGCTAAATTTTAATGGAAAATTTACCTATTTCATTAGTTGAGAATAATTCATTAGTCCATTCTCCTGGTCCAATACTAGTATATGCTCTCACTCCAATAGTATAACTAGTATTAGGTATCAATCCTACTATACTGTAATATGTGTTCGTGGTGTTAGTTATAGTGTATGGACCAGTACTGGTAGACTCTCTATATCTTATCTCATATACTGTAATGATACCATTAGGTATTGTAGGAGGATTCCATGAGATACTGATCTCAGTTAGTGCAGCATTTGTTTGTATTAGATCAGATATCAGACCAGGAACTGTGTTAAGATCATGTTAAAGTGATCAATATCTCGTGTTGGCTTACTTGATTCAGGAGTTAATTGTATTTCTTGTCTAGCTGGTCCATTCATATTATAATTATAAGGTTTTATATTCACAGTATAGTTAGTATATGGTATTAATCCTGTGAGATTATACATTCTGTTGTCTCCTCCAGTGATATTAACAGTATAACTAGTGTTTGAAGTGATGTTAGTGTATGTGAGGTAGTATCCAGTGATTGGTCCATTCCTTCCATTGCAAGGTACTTCATCCCATGAGACAGTCATTGACACTGACTCTACTGATGAGAATATAATATCACCCACTGGCCCAGTAGGAGCTATAGGAATATAAATATAATAATACTACTTTGATATCATACCAGTAAAGGGTGTAGTTACAGTACTAGCATTGAAAGCTACCATATCATCTTCATATACTCCAATAAGATCAAAGTCACATTGACTGTAAGGAGGTATACCAGTTGAAGTATGTGGTGATGAAACTGATGTTTCACTATTACTAGTGACTGATGATTCACATACTCTCCTACATCTCCTATTAATATTATAACTAATTGGTACCACAGGAGTAGGTGGACTCCATGTTAATGTAATGGTAGAAACTGTAATAACTGTAGCCATAAAATCAGCCACTTGATGGCCTAAAATTATTAATAATACATGTGCATGTTCATTACCGTATAGCTCCAAATTTTTGTTGGTCAAAATTTTCGTAGGGTACTTTTGCCTGACTAAATTTTTAATTGACGAAATTTATGTTCCACATGGGTAGTATGTGGATTAGTAACAAAAATGACGAAAATTTTATTGACAAAAATTAATTTTAACAAGAAATTAAGATTTTGATGAAATTTTTGACTGACGAAAATTTGGAGCTATTTGGTACTATAATAATAACTTACTAATAGTTAACATAACTGAAGCATTACCACTAGGTAGAGAAGCTGATCCATAAGATACTACATAGAAAGTGTATGTATTTCCTTGAGACAATGATGATGTTATATTAATTGTTGTATTACTAGTGTTGGATACACTAACAGGAGTATTACTAAACAGTTGATAGTAGACCTCATAACCAGTAGCTCCTGATACAGGAGACCAGGAGAGTCTTACATGAGCTANACCAGTACTTAATCTTGTAGCAGTTAAACCAGTTGGAGTATCAGATACTGACAATATAAT
>NW_003549681.1:0-962 GCF_000090795.2 Amphimedon queenslandica | reverse complement strand
CCTCATAAGGTAGATACAGTTGAACACCTACATCAGGTGAGTAACCAATTGAAATCATTAAGTTTATATTCTTACCATTACTAGGCAGGTTATTAGGTTGCTGTCCTTCAACTCTCAACAGGAGGAAGCCAGCAAGAAGAAGTAATGTCATCAACATCTTCAGAGAATAGACACAAAAATGAACAGTCAACAGTATTCAATTTCATGTTTAGTATAATAGTGTGTGTATTTCTTAATTGCCATCTCACATGATTAAACACAAGGTGTGTCGACCCCATTAAGAAAGCAATGCCAGTTTATGTTTCCTTTACAAAGCTTGTGTACATTCAGTTTGATAATAGTCGTTGTTCTTATACCAAAACATGAACTGTCTTGTGACCATTACAGCATTGACTCATCATTATGCTGATAGTGTACAAATAAATTAATTTATTATAATACAAAGGCACTTCCCAAAGAGCACTACTGTTTAGATTTAGGGCAGCTCTGTTGCTTGAGGAATAGGAAAAGAATTTGATGCAAACAAAATTACTTGTGCATTAAAATGAACATAGCTCTATATGTATCTAGATATACACAATAACACTGCATGTACATGTACACGTATGTCCATGACCCTCACAGGCACACACACACACACACACACACATATATATTCCTTGATACTAACTACTTGCAAATTGTATATGCCTGTTTATAGATATGGCTAATTTAAATAATTGTTATTATTGGTTTTCTTGCTCTGCTTGTACAGTGTAGTCATTTTGTGGAGGTTCAAGTGATGACAAGTCCAAAGGTGATTCATGTATAACATCTTGTGGATTTTGAACTACTGGGGGGCTGTTATGTTATAGAATTATTAGTTTATGTCATTTTATTTTAATTTACTTACTCTAGGACAGCATAGTCATCTTCTAGATTATTCTTTATTTTGATAGATTTTATACGACTGGAAAAACACA
>NW_003549680.1:1733-5072 GCF_000090795.2 Amphimedon queenslandica | reverse complement strand
TGGAGCAAGATAATTAGATGCAATTCCACTAAACTAAAACTATAGAATGATAAACTGTTAATTAAAGTTACCTGTCCCTGTGTGTTCATTATGCAGACTGTGTTGGTTCTATTAGATACTACAAACTGGTCAGTGACTTTAGGTAGCAGGTGTATATTATTAATAGTTATATCTCCTTGAGCCACACCCACTAGTGTTGGTTTGAATGTACCAATACACTCAACAGTTTTTGTATTCCACAACTATTGAAACAAGAAATATATTAATTAACGTGTAAAAAACATAATTAAACAATGATTGAGCTACAATGTGGTATATGCTCTATCTCATTCGTACTTTGATGGAACCATCGCTGCTGCAGCTCAGGATGGTGTGGGTTTCTGGTATATAGAGAACTGAATTAACATATGAAGAATGACCTTTGAACTCTTTCAGGGTCTTCCCTGATTTAAGACCATGTACCCTGTAAATAAATAAACAATTCAATGTTCATTTTATCAATTATTTAATACTAATGATAGCCCATGGTTCTTTCAAAAAAAATGGCCAAAAAATCATTCCAAATTTTTATTACATTTTCTGATACATAATAATGTCCTTATGCTGTGTAGCAAGTTTGAGTCGATTCCGACTTCAATTTTTCAAGTTACGGCCATTTTAAGAAAACGTCAAAAATTCTGAAAAATACCCAAGGCCATGGTTTTTTCCAAAAAATGCCCAAAAAATCACCTCAAATTTTTATTAAATTTTCTGATACATATTGATGTCCTTATGCTGTGTAGCAAGTTTGAGTTGATTCCGACTTCAATTTTTCAATTACAGCTATTTTAAGAAAACGCCAAAATTCTGAAAAATACCCAAGGCTATAGTCCATGGTTTTTCCACAAAATGTCCAAAAAATCACACCAAATTTTTATTACATTTTCTGATACATATTGATGTCCTTATGCTGTGTAGCAAGTTTGAGTCAATTCTGACTTCAATTTTTTCAGTTACAGCCATTTTAAGAAAACGCCAAAATTCTGAAAAATACCCAAGGCTATAGTCCATGGTTTTTTCCAAAAAATGCCCAAAAAATCACACCAAATTTTTATTACATTTTCTGATACATATTGATGTCCTTATGCTGTGTAGCAAGTTTGAGTTGATTCCGACTTCAATTTTTCAAGTTGCGGCCATTTTAAGAAAATGTCAAAATTCTGAAAAATACCCAAGGCTATATATATAGCCCATGGTTTTTTTCCAAAAAATGCCCAAAAAATCACACCAAACTTTTATTACATTTTCTGATACATATTGATGTCCTTATGCTGTGTAGCAAGTTTGAGCTGATTTTGACTTTAATTTTTCGAGTTACGGCCATTTTAAGAAAACGTCAAAATTCTGAAAAATACCCAAGGCTATAGCCCATGGTTTTTTCCAAAAATGCCCAAAAAATCACCCCAAATTTTTATTACATTTTCTGATAAATATTGATGTCCTTATGCTGTGTAGCAAGTTTGAGTTGATTCCGACTTCAATTTTTCAAGTTGCGGCCATTTTAAGAAAATGTCAAAATTCTGAAAAATACCCAAGGCTATAGCCCATGGTTTTTTTCCAAAAAATGCCCAAAAAATCACCCCAAATTTTTATTACATTTTCTGATACATATTGATGTCCTTATGCTGTGTAGCAAGTTTGAGTCAATTCCGACTTCAATTTTTCCAGTTACGGCCATTTTAAGAAAACGCCAAAATTCTGAAAAATACCCAAGGCTATAGCCCATGGTTTTTTCCAAAAAATGGCTCTGAAATCAACCCAAACTTTTATTACATTTCCTGATACATATTGATGTCCTAACACTCTGCCATTACCTGATGCTCATGTCATTGGAGCAGCTCAATATTTGACTGCTGTCCTTGGAGAAGGAGACTGACGTCACACTCTCATTGTGGGCATGTTCAAACCGCCTTAGACACTGACCAGTGGAGACTTTCCAAACCTAATAATAATAATAATAATGAAATAAAAATACGGTATGTTGATTATTATTTATTATTGTTATTATTACTTTTATTCTTCCGTCCCTGGCTCCAGATGCCAAGAGTTCACTGTCTCTACTGAATGAGAGACAAAGGACAGCATCATCCATCATCATGAAACTATCCTAATGACAATAATAATAATATCATCATCATCATCATCATCATTATTATCATTATTATACTTGTGCCTGATACTTCAAATCCTTCCTTATTTTTCCGGTAGTGAAGTTCCAAACTTCAATGAAGCCATCAGCACTACCAGTGACCAGGTATTGTCCGTCTGGTGAGAAGACTGCGGACTGTGGGTACGACTTAGTTCCAAACTTTATGGTTTTATTAAGTAACGTTGGATACTTCTCTTCCTCTGAGTCTCTCATGGCAGCACGACCTCTTAATTAATAAATAAATAAACAATAAAATTAATTAATGAATTGATTAATAACCTGAATAGATCAATTGTTGAACCAGGTGGTAGCAGTCCCTGGTGCTGCTGCCATTTTAAAGATTGACCTAACAGTGCCAGTAACCTTGACGGAGGCACTACTGACACTTCACCAGATAATGCTAAAAAGCAAATGGATAAATAAATAAATAAATAAATAAATCAATAAAATACAATTCAATACCATTAGCTATAGCAGCTCTTCTCTTCTCTTTACTGCTTCCATTAGTGTAGGCCTAACAGTAGATAACAACATGTAATATATCCTCTACCATACAATGGCGGCAACCACTTACTTCTCTCGGGTCAAAGTAAGATCTTGCCAGTAGGTTCTCCAGGTGGATGTATCGCTCCGGCTGTTGCTGTTTCAGCATTATCATCGGGTCAGTCTGTCTTAGTAAGGAACGGGCTGCCCCTAATTCTCTTAACTCAATCAACTCAATCACTATCTATTAATTAATTAATTATTTTGATGGAACATGTGCAAAATGAAAACAAAAATGGCGGATTTACGTACCTGTTCATATAGGTCAATTAATGTTTTGTCTGGTAGTTTCAGAGACTGGATGGCTTGAAGAACAGCGTCCCAGTGTCCTTTACTGATATCTGACACAAAACTTTCAATAGAATCCACTGTATTGAGAGATATACCAGTCTCCTCCTAATCATTATAATTATTATTATTGATTTATTTGTTTATTCATTCTCACTTGTAGTGTAAGTAGTGATCTTTGAAGGTTGTTTTCTTTTAGATATTGTTGTATTAATCTTATAACACTACAAACAATAATTAATTAATTAAAAATGGAATATACTGTTTGATTACTTACTCTGCACTCTCTATTTCAAGAGCCATTTTTCATAAATAGAACT
>NW_003549680.1:0-1234 GCF_000090795.2 Amphimedon queenslandica | reverse complement strand
TGGTGATAATGAAGAAATTACTGATGAGAAGAAAAGTTCCTTTAGCTTTAAAGCTATTGCTGTGTCTTGTATGAAAATTTTCACTAAAAAAGAAGCAAAAGCTCATGATTCACAAATCGGTAAAGCTGATACAAAAGGAATCTCAATAGAAGGGAAGGGATTGAGCGTCAGTGCTGATGCTAAAGGGATTGAAACAAAAACTGCAACAGTGACAGCAGCTGGTGTGAAAGGAGAAGGCAAGATAAATGTCAATGTAGAAGGGAAGGGCCTAAGTGCAACTGCAGCGGATTTAAAAGTAACAGGAGGAAAGGGAAATGTTGGAGTAGATGTTAAAGCATCAGTTAAAGGTGGGGATGTGTCAGCTCTTAAAGCTGATGTCAGTGGTGCTGAAGGTAATGTTGGTGCATCAGGGAAAGCTGAAGGTGTTGGCGTGGCTGCTGAAATAGCTAAAGTAAAAGCAACTGGAGGACAAGCCAATGCCAGTGCATCTGCTGAAGCAAAAGCAACTGGTGTAGCTGCTAGTTTTGGAAATGCTACCGTTTCTGGAGCTAAAGCAACAGCAAATGCCTCCAGCTCAGCAGAAGTAAAAGGTGCTAGTATCAATGCAGGAAAAGCAGATATCTCTGGAGCTAATGCTACAGCACGTGTTGGAGCTAAAGTTGAAGTTGAAGGGTTTGATGGACAATTTGGTTCAGCAAAAGTTGTTGGAGTAGAAAAAAAGATTGAAACAAGTGCAGACATGAATATAACAGGTAAAAAGGTAATTATGGGTACAGCAACTGTTGAAGGAATAAAAGGAGGAGCAAGTGCAAAAGCTACAGCAAGTGTTGAAGGCTCAACAATAAAAGCAGCAAATGTTAGAGTGACTGGAATAGATGCTACAGCTTCAGCTAAAACAAGTGTTAGCACAGGAGGATTTGAAGGAGAATTCGCTAATGTTCAATTAAGTGGACATGGAGGTAGTGGAGTAAGTGCTAATACTGAATTGAAACCAGGAGTGCAAGCTGGTAACATTAGTGCTGGTACACACATGCGTCCTGGAATATCTGTTTCTACGAAAGTTGGAATTGGAAATTTTAACTTGTCTGTTGGTCCTCCTGGAATCAGCATTGCACCAAATTTTGGCGGAATTTCTTTTGGAAGTGCTGGAGGAGGAAGTGGTTGTAAGGCTGTTGCTGTCATTAAAGGGAAAGGAAGTAATGGTGGAGGAGGAGAAGGAGAAGAAGCCGATGTG
>NW_003549678.1:2905-5077 GCF_000090795.2 Amphimedon queenslandica | reverse complement strand
TTGTTTTGTATATTAGGAATGATAGACAGAAATATGTAAATTCAGAGAAGAAGACAGTTTCAATGAAAAATGAAAGAGTTGGAGTGAAAGGAAAGAACAATATAGACCAGAAGAGTGGAACATTACGTAGCTAGATTTAAACATTATGATTGATAAAATTGAAGAGATTGTACAAAATATAAAGTCAGCTTAAAATTTGGGCGATGAATGATTAAAAAAGCATTATAAAAGACGTGTCAAATTATGCTTCACAATTAATATTAAAATCAAATCCCAGTTCATTTCTAATAGCTTCAATCCAGTCCTCACCTAAAGCTATTGCTGCATCAGCACAACTGCCTCTTACATCAATGAATGCATCTAAGAACTTTTGACAGTGCTCCTGCACTTGACGTAACTTCCTTTTAAAACTAAGACTAGCCTTGAACTCTGTAATAAATCCTTCCATTGAGCAAGTATCTCTAACTTTTTCACTAATGAGGCGAACAGCATATAATTTATTGGCAAGATCTGAGACAGAATCCTTAGGTAGAGAAGTGAGATCATCATAATGAGATACAATGGCATCATTAATGATTTTCTTAACTTTCTTAACGTCAACAGTAATTGGTGCACCTAAAATAGGTTCAAGGTCATGCAGTATATATTTCATTATTTTTACTTACTAGCTCCTCCAGTGGAAGATGCAATAACTTTAGTAATTGTATTAGAAGAGGAGGTAGTACAATCTGATTAATATTACATAAATAAACAATTGAAATGATATATCTATTACTTGCTAAAGGAGGAACAGGAACAGTGAAATTTCTTCGTGCTCTATGAATATTTAATGAAACTGGACGAGCCACACCTTCCAGTGGTATGAAGTAATTAAGAAAAGGGACAGCATCAGGTGATCCGTAAACTGATATGAGACAACATGAAGGACGAGAATGCTCTTTATCACCAAATTTATCAATGGCCTCTTGATATAACTGTAACACAATATAGCTTAAGCTTAGTATTATAAAAAAACGCTTAGCTTACTCTGCAAGGATCAGTGTGAGGAGTGAGTGTCCATCCAGTGAATGGTTTCTTTTGAGGTGCATCAAAGTTTAATTCAACATAATCATAATAAGAAGGCTTGAAACTAAAGGAAATATCTGGTCCAGTCCTAGCCTGAGAGTGTTTCCGCTCAATAAACTATCAAATAATAACAATAAACACATTGTGTGTATAGGAACACATTGTTACATGAATGAGTGTTTCCAAATTCTTAGCTGCAGTAAATGTCACCAAATCTTCTACACCATCTTCTTCATAATAAACTAGACCAGCATATGTTACAGCTTTCCTTACACCAGTGGACTGTACTTCTAATAAATAAATAAACACAATATTATTAGTAATAGTAGAGCATGTACATGTACTTACTGTTAACATGATCACTGTTTGGTGTAGTAGTAGGACCAGCAACAGACACTGTATTGGTTGGGAGGTTAGTTTCTTTAGTAGTAGACTCTATTCAGTAGTGGAATACATTGCATTATCATCAATAGACTCACTAACTAACCTTTACATGCTCCACTAGCCCCTGGTGGAGTACTGTTGGTATCATCATCATCACTGTCACTACCCTCTCCTCCCTCTTTGTCTCCTTCCTCCTCCTCATTCTCCTCTTGTTGTGGTTGCTGTTCCTCCTCTCCTTCCTCTGTGTCTCCATTAGTCCATTCTTCCCCCAGTATACAGATCAAACAGAACTTGTTACGTTGAATGGATCCATACCCACTATTAGAGCTAAACTCTCCTCCCTTGACTATTAAAAACTGGTAAGGAAGACTGGGTGTGCTCACGGGAGCTATAGCAAACTTCAAGTATTGTGCAAGATCTGGTCGTCCTGTTAAATCAATGCAGTGCTGTATCTCTAACTTGAGTCGTTTGAGGAGAGGCTTTGAGAGTGATACTGCATACACAGCACTCACTAGGACAGTATTAGGAGGAAACTCGAACTGTCCTCCTACAAGAGCAACCACTGCTGCTTCTACTGTCTCGGAGGACAATAGGCTTCCTTCTTGTACTCCGATCCTTAGACCATATTTCTCCCAATTCATCAGTTGAGGTTCGTCTCCTTGAATTAAGAACAGCTTCTTCTCTGCTACCTGGACATCACTCAGACATTCCAAATTATCTATC
>NW_003549678.1:0-2312 GCF_000090795.2 Amphimedon queenslandica | reverse complement strand
AATGGGCACTAACAAAATGAAGCACTATGGTGCAATGGACTCGCCTGCTGGAATTCACCTGAGTGATATGCATTACTTGTATATACTGTGATATTTTAAGCAATTTGAAAAAAATTATTATTATTGACTGCATACTTATAAGGATAATTAAAATAAGCTATGGGTGTGGTCAACAACTAACTAAATCATGGCACATGGGTAGGAGAAAGAAGAAAAGCTGAAATTTATTTTAGCATCTGAAGCTCTATTCCAAGAAAGAGTTGGCACAGAAAATTTTTCTAGATATTTAAAAGAGACTGAGAGAGTTTGGTTGCTCCTGCTTTTCCCAGTGCCGCCTGAAAAATTCTCAAAGAGGCTAAATCACAAACTTTGAGCAACTGTAACTCACAAACAACGAAGTTAGGACAAAATCGTTCTTTTTGTTTTTCGTTAAACGGGATTTTCTACCTCTGAAGCAAATCTCAGCCCTGTAGAGTGAAACACGAGCTCTCACCTGGATAGAGGTCCCCTGGTTTAGCAGTTCACAGCTTTTGGTGCCACGGGATGCTACAAGAGCATAACTAGATGAAAGAAAGCAACTTTATCTGTTGCTAGAAGAAGAAATAGAGCTCCAGACTGCTCAGACAAAAAGATAATTTTTTTACAAATCAATTAAACTGTGTGGACAGAATGACAGAATGACAACCCAACTGCTTAGTACCCGCCTACGTAAGCGTGGCGAGTCCAAAAATCAAAAAATAATTCAAGCTGCATGGTAATGATGTTATTGAAATTGTGCCTAATAAATGAGCAATACTCATATAAGTAATTGACAGATAAAAATCATAATTTCATAAAATAAAGCAATTTGTACACAGCAACAAAATCTTGTATAAATACAGCACACAGTACTACATGTACATGTATACACTGTACCTGATTCCAGTGCTAGTAGAGTTTCCTGAAGTGATTGGTTGTTGATTCTAGCCACTTGTAGATCATGACGTAAAGAGACATTGACAACTTGAAGCTCCTTGTCTTTATCTGTCATGTATTCATTTATTACAATCAATTTCTTTTTTCTTTCTTTTAGTATTTGTTCATAAAATAAAGGAATATTATGTGAATCTAATACTGGTACCACTGACCATTGACCATCATTAAAAACTGAGGGAGAGAGGGAGGGAGAAGGAAAATGAGTTAGTGATTGTGAGTGAGGGAGATAAAGGATAGAAGAATGACAAAATAATACTTTTTTAATTTGAGGAAATTTGTCGTTATTCTACTTATAATTTTCTATTATTTTAATAACTGTATAATTAATATCTATAATATTCATCACAGTCACCTAATTTGGGTGTGGATTAGCTATACATGCATGTATACAAAATTTTCTGTTATAAATAAATAAATAAATAAATAAATAATAAGTTTACCTAGTTCTACTACCATTGTAATATTATGGTCAGTGATAGGTGCATCAAACAATCTCCTTAATTGTCCTTCTATATTCATTATTTTCCCTACATCACCTCCCACTATTATCAGGAACACATGATTAGGATCAACAACAAAAGATGATACAGTATGATTAAATCTATTAGTAACTGAATCAGGTAGAGGAATCTGTAGAAAATAAGAAACATTGCATTGGTATAAAAATCTTGGGTATCAATTTTTTATCTTTTATGTGTGAATGAGATTCATAACTTACAATGAGATTCAATATAATACCATAAATAGAAAAATTATTTATTGCAGCCACCATTTTGGAGGTACCGTGTAGCTGGTTATTTTGGAGGGAGAAAATTTTGGTAAACAGCTAATTTTTTGGTCATTAACAGGTTTTTAAAGGGAGGCTTGCACGCGAAAATGAAAATTGAGATTATTGCTTATTTTTAATGCACACTACCCAAATAGACTATTCCTAGTTGCATTCTTGCATTGGACTTGCTTTGGGAAAGTTAGAGCTTGCTACAGTTGCTGGTAGCCATTGCTTCCTGTTAGGGGGCGCGGTCATTGATGACATCACAAGGGGAATCAACATGAGCAACTGCAATGATTTACATGCAGAAATAAAGAGAAAATAACTTGACAAAAAGAGGGATTATTCAGTGACAGTTAAGTTGTGGATGCTCTGATACTTATAAAGACAAGGTAAGCATAGAAATTTTTTCAAAGAATGCTAAAATCAGAGAGAAATAGACTATGACAAGTCAAGAGATTTTGCATGACTTAGACTGGTCCCTATGGCTATTCTATGCTATGTAGTGATTATCTCAATTATAAAAGCTTTAAAGTAAACTTTCTTTTGCCTTTTAACTCTGAATCAT
>NW_003549677.1:1313-5081 GCF_000090795.2 Amphimedon queenslandica | reverse complement strand
TTGAATTCAGTCAAATTTTGTAAGTTGAACTCGATAGTACAATGCACTGACCAAAAATCATTAAAGTTAGTACAAGTATATCTGCAATCTTTGAGAAAGGAAGAGGAGAGACTGAGCCTGAGTGAGGGGAGAAAGAGATAATTATTACTGTACCTAATTAAAATCACTAACCACGATAATATAAGTAACCAAGGTAACTGAAAAGAGAATGAGCTCTTGCAAAAAACAATATCAAAATGCTAAGAGAGAGAGAGAGAGAGAGAATCATAACTCATGTACGTATAATCCCGGCACTAACCACAATATTAGTGTCAAACATCAATTCAGTGAGGAGAGCGAGCTCTTGCAACAAAACATGCAGAGTCTGAGAGAGAGGGCAGAGAAAGAAAGGAATATTACTTAAACATTTATACGAATGTAAAACTAAAATTAAATCACTAACCACAATAGACTAGCCTTGAAAACACTGTACTTAAGGAATATCTCGAGGACTGAAGAGAAGACGCGGGCTGAAATGAGTACTGAAAAGAGAACTGAGCTGTAAAAATTATAGTAACAACCCGACTTACTGAGTTTGCACTCTTGCTAGCGCTATTTGGTCGACAAACACTCCGCAAACAGAGACTCTCAAGTTGCAATAAGGCAAGAAACAGGAGAAATATCATGAAATTATAGAAAAATGGCGCACAGAAACACCACAAAACAGAGTCTGCGCATGCGCCCTGGAAGTCTATGGCATATTAACAATATTAAAAATTAGAGGCGGCAATGCGGGCGGGTAATGAGAAACAAGGAATCTCATTGGCGTGGCCTTAGTAGATCATTGCATCTCTTATCTAAAGCAGCTTTAAGCTCTTCAAACATTTCCTTGATTTCCTGCCTTACTTCTTCTTTACGTGTTGCTATCTGCTCTAGCATCTTCTCTCCATTAGCAATAGCTTCAGTGACTGGAGGAATGACTCGATCACAACTAGCAACACTTTCCTTTAATGCTTTACGTGCTGCTTCACCTTCATCAAGGTAATCATTGTAATTGTGACTTTTATGCTTCACATTAAGACAAATTTGACAAACTAATGTATTGCAATCGTTGCAAAAGTATGTCAGCTTTTGGTCTAAATGTCGTGCACAGTAAACTGCTTCATGTTTAACAGTAGGCAATTCAATGGATTCCTTTGTTTCTAAATTGATTAGCTTGTGATTGGCTTTTTTTGGTTTTCGCTTATGACCTTTCTTACAATGGTCGCACAGAAACTGGCTGCAATCACAGCAATACACAACAGCTGCATCACTGGAATCATCAACCCTACATTTATCACATGATGCTGCTTCCTTGCTGACAATCTTTTTTTTGATTGAAGCCTCTTTTGATTTATGTTCAAACCAAAGGTTTTGAGTGAGGCCTTCAATTTCATTATCAGGTAAATTAACGCTAGTGTCACACGTTGGGCACTTTAATGAGGTATCAGCACTACCTTGCTTCTCTTTAGCTTTTATTAGACACTTCTTACAGAATGAGTGAAGACAGGGAAGCATGAGGGGGTCAGTATAATACTCTGAACAAACCTCACAAGTCATAGTGGTAGCTGGACTGGTATTTTCTGCCATTATTACCTATGAAAAAGTGAATAATCTTCTGGTAACTGATAATATTTAACTTACTTAAGCTGTATTTGCTGTTGCTTCAAATGTATCTTCTTGTACTGCTGCCTCTTCAGAGCCTCTTCTTTTGCTTGTCTATGAGCCCCGCCCTTGTTTGCGTGACCTTTGTTGCCAACACCCCCGCAATATTAATTTGTCTTAATCCGCCCACAAGTCACACATCACATGGCGTCCAATGGTAATGCTGGTTTCAAGGTCTCAGTGGAATCACTCCATACTACAAGAGTCAAGGAGATCAACTATGATGGAGAAGAGATATGTGTATATGAAGGGTAACATTCATTTGTTATAATGTAATTCTAGTTGGTATGCCCACTAATTAAATTTATTATTGCAAATTTAAGTTGGGAATTCTAAACTAAATACCTTAAAGGGTATCTTTACCGAAATTTAACATGTTAATTTTTTGGTTTTAATATGATTACCTTACCATAATAATAATGTGTTCCAAATCCCACTGTCTAAAAATAATTATTTACTGAGATATGAGCCTTCAAAGTCATGAAAATTTTAGACATTTTGCTTCCTGCAATGTTACTTCCTGTCGGTGGGTGTGGCTAAACGTGACATCACAGTATACTATATCCCAGTTCAGTTTGGGACGGAAGTGGAAGCAGCTGTGTGGAATTTGAAAAATGTAGCTACGTCACAAAAATGACGTAAATAATGATATTCATAGAGGAATGGCGCCTGTGTTGTTTCACTCTTAAAACAGTCTTGCTGTTACTGATAAGCAGTACAATAGCTGCTGGAGTCAACTAGTTTTCATAAAGGCCATCGTTATCAAAAGATCTCGCTCTATTAGCTTTTTAAAAGAAGAATTATCAGTTTGGGCACTCGACTACATGTGCTTATGTAAACTATGACATCATGAAACGTCATTGTGGTTAGCTTTGGTATGCCATTGGGTTTATAGGGAGAACCCGGTTCTCAGGGTTCCCAAGGGCTGAGAGACCCAAGGTTTCACAGATTTTGATGGACTTTAGCGACTAAGAACCTGTAAAAGTTTCATCCTTATCCCACATTCCAATAAAAAGTTATTCCAGTTTTTCTTGTCCCAAACTCAACTGGGATATAGTATACAATAGTGATCATGCTGAATAAATACAATAACAATAATAGACCAGCTATAATAGATCTAATATGAAGTGGTTAATTCTGATATAGTTATAAGTGATTAATGCTGGATGAATAATGTATACAAGATGTGTTCTTCATGGAGCTATTTCATCGTTTTTCTTAGACAGTTTAGCAGTTGGTCTTTTTGAAGGCTTTCCTCCTATGGTACAATGTAAGTTAAGTAACTATACATAGAATCCAATCTTTTATATACTTGCCTTGATTTGAGCTGCCTTTTCTCTTACGACCTTTATTATATCGGGACATGAAACCCCACTGAGACAATCTCTCCTACATACAAACAGATAACTATTATTATTATCATTATTAATGTACTACATTTAGTGGTAGACTCAAAGCAGATTTTGCCTGCGACATTGCTGTAGAAAGACCAGCTTGATACTTCAATGGAATCTGTAGGATACAGCATATTTATACATGTATGAATGCAAATAAGCTAGCTACATGTATATGTAATGTATTAAGTTTTATCCTTTCTCAGTTCTCACTAACATTTGATCCACAGTCCTTTAAAGTGGTACTACAGGTAAATGGAGCAGTGTTTAGTGCATGGATCCAACTCCTTGATACTGGTGTATCAATAAAGACAACATGATACTTCTCCTATGAACGAATGAATACAGGCTGTGAATGTGAGCTAGCTTATAACTTACAGGTGTAGCTGGTGAAGGTTTCCCACCTTTTTCATTCTTTGCTTCATAGTAGGCATCAGTGTCAGGATCAGCTTCTATTATACCAGGCCACCTAATTATAAAGAGTTATAAAATGGCTGGAGGCAATTTTTCATTTTATTACATTTCTTTCGTAAAAAATTAGCTGATTTTTGTCAAAATTCAATTTTTAAAAAATCAGGTTTTGCACTATAGTACAGGGTCTTTGGCCAAATTATGCCAAAAATGACTAGGAGAGAATTCTCCATTTGTATATTTTTTCTGATACATATACATGTTTTTATGTTGTGTAGAA
>NW_003549677.1:0-1303 GCF_000090795.2 Amphimedon queenslandica | reverse complement strand
CCCCCTATAAAGGAATGGAGTTATCTGCATTAGTTCCTACTGTGATGTCACGTTTAGCCACACCCACCGACAGGAAGTAACATTGCAGGAAGCAAAATGTCTAAAATTTTCATGACTTTGAAGGCTCATATCTCAGTAAATAATTATTTTTAGACAGTGGGATTTGGAACACATTATTATTATGGTAAGGTAATCATATTAAGACCGAAAAATTAATATGTTAATTTTTGGTAAAGATACCCTTTAAGGAGACAATTGTTAGTGGGTATTTAATTTAGCAAATTTTAGCGATGTTAAAGGAATCACTACCTTTAGTCTGTGCTAACTTTTAATGTCTGATCATATTATTAATAGTTATTAATATTAATTGGTATAAAGAACGCAAACTTAAAAACCAGCCAAATGTCAGTATCATGAAAATTGCTAAAATAAGTCCACACTAATAATTATTGTCTCCTTAAGGTAATTAATAGCATTACAATAGGTACTTGTAACATGCAAATGACACTGTAGTTTGCCATTAAATATATTATGTATTTATTTGTAGACCTTCTCTCAGAAACTAAGTGAATTAGCTCAACATGTTGACTTTAGAGAAGAGAGAGCTGATGATGATAATGACAGAGAAGAAGGAAAGAAGAAACAAGAGGAGGAGGAGGGGGAGGGAGTTTCTGGTCCTACAACTAAGAAACCAAGTCATCGCTGGCCATGGGAATTCACTTACTCAAAACTCAAGTACATAAATACAGGTATTTGTATAAACAAGAGTATAAATCATGTATCAATGTATTGCATACATAAAGGATAGTTAAACTTTATTATTAGTTTTATGTTTATTGCAGGCAAGCATTGACTGAAGTTAGTGTACTGTTTGAGGTGTTACAAATTGTTCATAATCATCATCAATACTTGTCACTGGATCCAGTTTATGTTAATAAGAAATACACATTACCTCCTTCATATCAATACCAAATTAAAAAGAAGGTTAGCCTCATGATTAGTTACTTTACTTAGTTATGCATGCACAATACATGTACCTCAATATAGAAGATTATAAAGACATAGTATTGGCCATAGTGTGAATGTACTATTTCTTTACCTGTATTGTGTTTAATACAATTAAGTACACAGATCAATAGCAGTTCTTTTAGTGAGCTTTGTCTTTATTAGATTGATAGTTAATGAATGTGTACACATTGTGTATGTACATGTACATTTAATATTATCATGAGTTTTTCTGTAGGCACTTGATGTAGCTTCCAAGATATTAAGAAAAGGAGCTGAGCTACTCAAGAGATTATCC
>NW_003549675.1:2088-5092 GCF_000090795.2 Amphimedon queenslandica | reverse complement strand
TATACAGTAATTTTGTTCTTAATTCTAAGTAACTTAGAGAAATAGAATTCATGACACTATTGTGTACTGACTCTGACAGTAGCAGTATGATATTCATAATCAACACTGTATGTGTGTGTGTGTGTGTGTGTGTGTATTTTCATTAATGAATATAATGGACACTGGAACTACCTACCAGTAGATATAGAACTGTCTCATGTGATCTCTAACTACATTCATTTGTACTAACAATATTAATAGTATAATATGTACTGTATTAATGTTTTATACTGTATTACTGTGTACTGTATCACTGTGTACTGTATTACTGTGTACTGTATCACTGTGTACTGTATCACTGTGTACTGTATCACTGTGACTATGCTGTAGTACTGGTATTAACTTATTAACTTTGCTACTTTTTAAAAATGGCCATAACTTGAAAAATTGAAGTCGGAATAAGCTCAAACTTTCTACACAGCATAAGGGTATCAATATGTATCAGAAAATGTAATAAAAATTTGAGGTGATTTTGGAGCCATTTTTTGGAAAAAACTATGGACTATAGCCTTGGGTATTTTTCAGAATTTTGACGTTTTCTTAAAATGGCCATAACTTGAAAAATTGAAGTCAGAATAAGCTCAAACTTTCTACACAGCATAAGGGCATCAATATGTATAAGAAAATGTAATAAAAATTTGAGGTGATTTTGGAGCCATTTTTTGGAAAAACTATTTCAGAACTTTGACGTTTTCTTAAAATGGCCATAACTTGAAAAATTGAAGTCGGAATCAGCTCAAACTTTCTACACAGCATAAGGGCATCAATATGTATCAGAAAATGTAATAAAAATTTGAGGTGATTTCGGAGCCATTTTTTGGGAAAAACCATGGACTATAATAGCCTTGGGTATTTTTCAGAATTTTGACGTTTTCTTAAAATGGCTGTAACTTGAAAAATTCAAGTCGGAATCAGCTCAAACTTTCTACACAGCATAAGGACATCAATATGTATCAAAATGTAATAAAAATTGGGGTGATTTCGGAGCCATTTTTTGGAAAAAACCATGGGCTATAGCCTTGGGTATTTTTCAGAATTTTGACATTTTCTTGAAATGGTTGTAACTTGAAAAATTAAAGTCGGAATCAGCTCAAACTTTCTACACAGCATAAGGACATCAATATGTATCAGAAAATGTAATAAAAATTGGGGGTGATTTTGGAGCCATTTTTTAGAAAAAACCATGGGCTATTTTCAGAAATGAGCATATTTCTTGAAATTGCTGATGTTCTGTATTTTGTAAACAGTTTAATTCATTCCATCAACAGTTACTAATATGTTACTATGACAACAGGGAGTAGGCAGTATCCATTACTTTGTGTAACATTTAAAAACAATGGCCCTTTAGAGAGGTATTGCAGACGATAGAGAGGGAGAATGGATGAAAAGAGAAAAGGAATGAGAGAAGGACCTCGCCCGGAATAACACTCCTCCACCCACAATTGATCACGTGATTAACACCACACCTATCTATGAATATTATCAAAACAATTAATTCCGAATTTTCTTTGTTTACTTCGTAAATAGAGCAGACCGTATTTTAATCTAACCACGTGCTCTCACGTGTTATGGTTATTAATAGTTATTAAAACTGAACAAGATGGCTGACAGTAGATCATTGCATTTGGTTAGCTATTCTTCATCTAGTGACAGCTCAGGCAGTGAAGAGACTCCACCAGTAATTAAGAAATATAAAGAAAAGTACCCAGGAATCAATCAATTATTATTATTTTGTATTATCAATTATTTTTACTAGTACTTCCAAACCTCTGGAGTTACCTGGTGCCATTGCTAACATGTTCAGTGAAGGTTTAATTCATATTGCTAGTGTATACTGGATACAGTACATGATATAGGTGATCATATTGATGTAGCTGAGGATCATGATGGAAGGAAAAGATCATTTGCTCACGTTAGAGGGAATTGGCCTACTCATGTATACATACCAAGTTAGAATATTAATAATGATCATAAGTATATGAAATTTATGTCAAAGTAGTATCAATTTTTAGTATTTTTAGCTGGTACTCCTTGTTACTATTTTTAGTTTGTTACTATTTTTAGTTACATTCCCTGATGGGTTTAACAATGTAATGGAGTCTTTCTTAAAGAAGTCTCTACAAGACGTGATACCATTCCAGTCTGAACTACATCTCAGTCTCTCACGTACTGTACCAATACAGTATCACTGGATACAACCACTCACTGCATCACTGATGGAATCAATCACCAATAATCATAAAAGGTATATCAAAAAAATTATTAAATTAAAAAATTGGCAAAAAGTTAGCAATAAACACAATTAGCAAAAATCAACATTATTTTAAGTTACAAAAAAACTAAACGTCAGCAATATAAAAGAAAATAGAAATGGTAATAATGTATAAGTCACACAAAAAAAGACCACGCATTAACTTTAAGTAGCAACAGATGTTAGCACACTCAGAACAATACCAAATGCTCCAATTAGTATTGAAGTGTATGCAACATTGAGATTAAATGGAATGTGTGTACAACCAACGTATAACCTGAACCCAAAATCACGACTCTGCAGGTACTTGACGTATGAATCTACTAATTCTTTCTGATCTGTTTTTGCATATTCCTGTGTAAGGTAGCGTATATATTTCTTCCTTGCTCTTGTGATGCTTGCTGCTTGAAAGCACGGGTAGATAAACATGAGGACATTTGAAAAGGAAAAGAGGACAAGTAGGCACATTTCTGCATCACTGAAATGGACTCCAGACCGAATGTGATGTTGTGTTGCTCTGATGTCTAGTAGAAGAGCTTCAATGGAGAGAGCAATCATTAGGAATGAAGTGACAATGTAGAATATCCAATGAATGAAGAACCAGAACTGGAAAAAAGAAAGTGCCTTTGTAGCACATTCAAGGAAAGTTTTGTCAGCTTCTATCAATAACTGTAGTTTACCTGAAGTATCATGAATGGAGTTTATGCCACCTCT
>NW_003549675.1:0-2078 GCF_000090795.2 Amphimedon queenslandica | reverse complement strand
CGATAGTATTTGTGCCACCATAGATAGTGTTTGATCCACCTTTGATTTTATGTACTCCTCCATTGATAGTGTTTAACCCACCAGTGATTGTATGTACACCACCATAGATAGTATTTGATCCACTATTAATAGTGTTTGTGCCACCATTGATAGTATTTAATCCACTATTAATAGTATTTGTGCCACCATTAATAGCGTTTGATCCACCAGTGATCATATGTACTCCTCCATTGATAGTGTTTGAACCACCTTCAATTGGGTCTTTACCACCACTGATAATTCTTATAGGTTGTGAACCTTCATTGATGATTACTGTATTAGGACTATAATCATTATCATACACAGTGCTGTTTCCTATATCACCACCATTATTTTTACCACCATATATGTTGTTTTCACTATCATTTCCTTCAATACTATACAATCCACCATAGATGCTGTTTGTACCACCATGGATAGTGTTAGAACCTTTATAGATGCTGTTTCTGCCACTAGTGATATTATTTAATCCACCATTGATGTCGTTTGTACCACCACTGATATTGTTAAGACCATTATTGATCGTATTTGTGCCATCATGGATAGTATTGGAACCATTGTTGATGCTATTTGTGCCTCCCTTAATAGTGTTGCAGCCATTATTGATACTGTTTGTACCACCTCTGATAATATTATAGCCGTCATTGATACTGTTTGTACCACATAAGATAATATTATAGCCATCATTGACGTTGTTTATGCCACATATGATAAATCTTGGCATTCTACATCTATTTCTGCCATTATCATTAATGATCTCATGATTAATAATAGCATTTTGTCTACTATTGCAATCAGTATTGTTGACACCACCATTGATAGTATTTGTACCACCATTGATAGTATGATTTGTACCACCATTGATATTATGCTGCTGTTCATCATTAATAGTATTTGACCCACCACTGACAGTATGCTGCTGTCCACCATTGATAGTGTTTGTACCACCAGTGATCTTATGCTGTTGTCCATCATTGATAGTATTTAACCCACCAGTGATAGTGTACTGTTGTCCACGATTAATAGTGTTTGTACCACTAGTGATAGTATGCTCATGTCCATTGTTGATAATATTTGTACCACCAGTGATCCTATGCTTTCCATCATTAATAATATTTCTCCCATTAGTGATAAGCTGCCTACCATTATTAATAGTAGTCCACTCACCATCATCATTATTGTTTGCAGATATGAGGTCTATTATTCCTTTGCTGTTCTTTTTTTGTTCATTAATTTTTCTGTGAATCCCGTACATAATTTTTGAGAATATGAAGCAACTAATGATAGTACACAAATGAGAATAGAAGTACAGAGCAGCTGATGCTATTTCATATTCTTTGATTTTCTCTGTCATATTTTTGCCACTTGTTTCAATTTCTTTTGGTTCATTGTAGACTCCATACTGCTCATAAAAGAATAGAAATACCACTGCACCCCAGCAGATAATGTTTAACAAAAAAAATATGAAAAAACAGTAATGTTGAGTAAGCTTCAATTTTGTGTGAGCTTCTGTGCTGTCATCATCATTGAATGGATGGGGTATAATATTTTTTTCTAATTTTTTATATCCCCTGCTTCTTTGTTTGCCTTCTATGAGATAGCAAATGTGATCACTATAGTAATGCCATATCAGTGCAATGATGAAGATTCCATAAGACACAAAGGTGGAGAAACAAATCGAAAGTAACGTGAACTTTGCTAGATCATTAAATGGCTGGACTGCTGTACGTGTGACTTCTCTATCAAGATAATCACCTATATAATATATTATTATAATACCAAGAAGAATTGAAGTATCTTACCATCATCATCATTATCTTCTGATCTTAATACAATTGTAGGGACTTTAGAGCTGTTTGGATCACTGCTGTGAAACTCAAGTGTGTAGCAAATGTTATAATAATTTATAGGGCACAAATACCAATCAATTGTAAATAAAACAGTTGGAAAAAGATTAATAGAAAGTCCAATACAGAAAGTCAATGTGACCATGTAAGTTATGAAAATGATTGAGCAACAAACTTTCTTTTTATTTGAAT
>NW_003549673.1:3728-5098 GCF_000090795.2 Amphimedon queenslandica | reverse complement strand
GCTCTTTTATCTGATCTTAAATCTAAATTGCATGTGGCATTATGGAAGCATTTTGTTGTCGTACTCACATTCACAAACGAGTTTATTGAACGGAGGGCACTAAGGAGGCTGTCAGTAGCTGAGAAGAGAGCAGCTGTAGAAGAAAAGATTGCTCAATTTAAACATTACATTCATTTTTCCTTATTTGATCATGTCGAGAGGGATATTTTGGATAAAATACCATTTTGTACTGCTGGGGCTGGAGATGATGGAGATATTGAGCCTCTGTTAGAAGAGGACTGGCTACATTCACTATGGGTATCATGCATTGATCAATGTGGTGAAATATTCTATTCTTTAAATCCTTTCGTGGCTACATAATTTATTGGAAGTGTAGTTGGTTCTATTCTTCAAAAATTGAAAATAGTATGAATTAATTTATTTAGTATAGTAACTAAAAATTAATTTCCTTAGTATTAGAAAAGATATTAATGTTGTTATTATTAATTAGTTTCAGTTAGTCCTGATTGTATCTTTCCATTATTATTAATATTAAAATAAATAATATAATTATTAATGGATCCCTCACTATTAATAACACTAGTGACATAAATAGCATCATTAATATAATAATTAATAGCACCTCCATACTTCTTATAACAAGTATACTGATGATACTTCTCTTCCACAGCAACTCTTCCTTTATATATATATCATGCAGCTCACATCGTGGGAATAATATTTGATAGTAATACATGTACATCTACTTACCGGTATTTAATTCATCATTATCATTATTATGTTCTTCGTCATTATCTGCTTTAGTTTTTTCATTTATTAATGAATGAAGGAATACTCTTGCAACACCTCAGGTCCTCAGCAATCACTATCTCTCTCTTATCATTTCACTCTTATACTCTTAAAGCTACAGTTATTATAATGTTTCAGATAATTGTACACTTGATAAAGCAGTTACTGTCATGTGATTGTTACAACTATTATTAATGTTATTTATGGTTTCTTGCTCGTGCATTATTAGTGGTAGCCTGGTATTAATGACAGTGGGTTAGTCTGTCAATATGGCTGGAGTAGATACAGAGCAAAAGGAAGTGATATGCTTACCAGAGGAAACTTCTAAAGTGACTCTATCTGATCAGTTTGAAAAAGACAACTTAGTAGTTGCTTCTCAGTCTGAAGAGAATGAATCTGATATATAGCATGTTGAAGGCCCAAATGTTAATCTCCCTCCAGAATTTGAGGAAACTGAAGAGGAAAGTGAGGAAATTAAGCAAAAGATGGAAGCATTGCGTAAAAGAGGAGAGCCTATTACTATATTAGTTATTGGTCCTACTAGCGTTGGTAAATCAACACTTATTAATAATATGATGAGA
>NW_003549673.1:0-1665 GCF_000090795.2 Amphimedon queenslandica | reverse complement strand
GCTTGAAAATACAAGGTGGCGTTGGTGAACACTGTCTTCTCGTTATAACTTTTACTTTGTAGTTTGTATGTATCTTAGATTATTAATATATTGCTTATTACAGAGCTATGCTAGTTTGTTATTAGTTAATAAATAGTTTTATTTATGACAATAGTTCATCACTGTCATTAATGTGTGAAATAATATTTCCTTCATAACCTCTTCAGTTTATACAATTGATGAGATACAGTAGCCACTCTTGATGGTTGCCTAATGAAGCATTTTAAGTTAATTTGATTTCCCATAAGTGGTTAATTTTTAAAATTATCTTCAGCAGTGACAAATTTTAAATAGCAAGAATAACTTCTTATAACAAGTATACTCATGATACTTCTCTTCTACAGCAACTTTTCCTTTATATATATCATACAGCTCACATTAGTTCACACACTCCTCTCAGTTACAGTTATTATAATGTTACAAATATTTGTACACCTGATGGATCTACTGATTCCAATCTTTTAAAGTTGCTCCAAAATCAGGAAAAGTCCCTGTGTACTATTAGTAACGCGGTAGCGTTATTAGTAACGCGGTAGCGTTACTAAGTAGGATTCACCCCCAAACAAAATGGCTGCCACGACTTTTGCAGCCTTGCTATACCTGGAAAACGAACTCCTATGCTTACCAGACTTTATAAAGGACCTTATCTTGACCAGAGGACTCCAATAGTACAACTAGCGTGGCTCTAGACCTTGTATAAGAGAAAATCCAAAAATCGGCGAACCGGCCGTTTTGTTCAGCCACTTTTTTTCATCTTCATCATCATCATCATCATCATCATCATCAAGTCCTGTCAATCCAGTTGTCGGTGTGTATCTCAGTATCAGTTGGTGCTACAAGGATAATTCTTACACCAATCTACTCCAACAGTCTATGCGCAGGTCCATGTCCCATCAGATTATTCTTCAAGCAAGGAAAAAGTGATACTGTGACTGCTGGATCGAGCCATCTTAGCTGCATGCCGCCATTTTGTTAATTAAAGAATCTTGCCATGTGCTCCAAAATTTGGGTGTGGTCGCGCATGCTCAGAGCAGAGCTAGAGATCTGCAGCTCTGGAAGAAGCAATTAATTTTTTACCAAGCTATGCTTGGAATCAACTTACTGCAATACTTTAGTGGAGGTTTCCAGCTAAAAGAAGGTATTAATTTTACATGTTACTGTTTTATCAAGTGTGTTATTTTATTTTATTTAAAAAAAACAAACAATTAATTAATGTTATGACTTATGATATGCAATGATAATTATGAACTTGACAACAGCCTGGAAGAACAGGAATAGCAGGGAAGATGGACACTCTTAGCTCACAGATTCTTGAACAAGGACTTGTGTCAAGACTAGTATTAGTTTCACTTGTCATCAGGATACTTGATATTCCTTCAGCATGTCTATTCAATGCTGTCTCTCATAAATGTTATAACAATGATAATAATAATAAAGAAAATTATTGTTTGTGTAAAATCAACAAGTATCACAATTGCAACTAAAGAAATACTATAAATATTATAAAAAAATCAACACAAACAAGAACATAAAAAATTAAAAAAAAACAAGATGAAGTAGGATTCCGAACGACCGACAAAAATACGAAATGAAAATCCTACTCGTGACGCAAATTCTACTCTACAT
>NW_003549672.1:3602-5099 GCF_000090795.2 Amphimedon queenslandica | reverse complement strand
TATTACCAACCGTACGGTATATAGTAGTTTTTAACTCTGAGAATAAAAGATTATTAACCTACTGTATACTATGAAATTTTTGCAACAAAAAATATTTTTGCGAATCCTGTAATTCTAAAATTTTATAAAATAAATTTTTGCGAATAGCTTGCAAACTGCATCATGTGGCAATGGAGCTGCAGAATTTTGCTATTTTAATTTTTGAAACAAAGCAAAAATCACGAAATTTGCAAAAAAATTTGTTGCATAAATTTCATGGTACACGGTACTAACTTAATGATGTAGCCACTATCAATTTTATAATTTTTCTGGGAAAGCATAAGCGAATTGTATTATAGTTTAATGATTTTGAACTAATTCAATAAATATAATTTAAAAATAATATTATTAACAGTTTCATTTGACCACACCTTCTTATTGACCACGCCTTATTGATGCCTGCAAGCTATTGTCATCTGTCAGTCTGTGTAATGTCTGTTAGTGCACATGTGGTGTCTATCACTGCTTCTCATGTTTCTTTGATCATTTTGATGCAAGGATCAGCTATCCTTTGAATCTTTGTACTTGTTGCCAGCTGTATGTACTGAACGTGAGGTCAGTGAGTGATCTTATGCTCAGGAGTGATATGCCAGGATATAGCCAGGTGCTGCTTGGACTTTGATTCACTATTCTTGTGGGACTGGGAATACAATTTTAAGACGTGTAGTGTATTCACTGGAGATACATGTAAAAAGCATACAAAACTACTTGTCCTCATACATGTAACATATGTACATTTACAAGTACATGTGTGGTTTGTCAGTTGTTCACTGATAAGGTGTACATGTATGTACATGTATCTATCTTAGAGGCGGATTTACAATATGACGCTAGGCCAACGTGCCGTCAATTTTTAATCAAAAGCGTGAGTGATTTGACCTTTTCCAACCTTTTTTTTTTTTTTTTTTTTTTGAACCTTTTTTTTTGGTTCAATTTGGAGTTGAACCAAATTCAACTCCTGCATCAACGTAACATCAGGACTAGCCTAATATTGTAAATCTGCCTTAATATTGAATTAACTGTTACAATATTTATTTGTTAATAATAAACAGTTGTAATAATTGACCACACCTTACATACATGTACATGTACCGTGCCAATATGCCTTAGCTATATCTGCCTCACTGATTGATGTCTATGAAATTATCTGTGATTATATAAGTTTGGTCTTTGAAATTGATTGATCTTTCAGTTGGTTTATATAAACTTTATATTTCTAGTGCCAGTTTCGCAAACTGAGGTCAGCCTAATATTGATATTTGTGGTTAACGACTGTTACATTATATTGTAAAACTAGTGTTACCATTGGGAAAACAAATTATATTGGAGATATCATTACCATCTGTCATATATCTAGTCATGTTTACTTGTCACTGATAATAAGAATTGCTGGTATTCACATATGTACTGTACATAATTTACTGATGCTACATGTACCTTTAAAATGAATTAACTATT
>NW_003549672.1:0-2927 GCF_000090795.2 Amphimedon queenslandica | reverse complement strand
GGATGAAAGGAGAACAAAGAAGGAGAAAGGAAGAGAAGGGGAAAGTAGAGGGAAAGGGGGAAGAAGGAGAGAAAGAGAGTGGTACAAGTTTATCTGCTTTAATTCTCCTTGAAAGGTCAGTGCTAATGCTCAAGTACTACAGAGTGAGATTGTTGGTAGTGTCAAAATGAATGTCCACCTCACTGGAATGCCTGAACTGAGACTGGGACTCAATGATAAGATACTCTTTGAGAATACAGGACGTAAGTTAATAATGATACATCATAGTAACATTATTTTTCTAAATATGGGCCACAGTGGGGATTGCATTATTTAATTATTTAATTATTTCATTTGTGGGTATTTTTATATGCTTCTAGTTTATTCTAATCCCTCAATTGATTTATGAATAAAATTTTCTTGGAATTGCTTGGGAGGAACATGTAAATATTGTTGATTCGATGTAGACGCATCTGTACATGTACATACATGTACAATGGAAAAGTGGGCATTGTGGGTAACCACAGTGAAAACCCCTTTGTCTGCCTTCTTCCCACAAAATAAATTGAGGTTAACTTGACAAATCTGCTACTAAAATCTTTTCTTCTTGATATTCTTGTCATGATACTTGATAGACAAACTGAAACATAAATTTGTAACCACAGAAGTTTATACAAGTCTTGCTTCTATCTTCATAGCATGGTGTACATGTACATTGTACAATGTATGGGTCACTGTAGTTCTGACATCTGATAGTCAGTCTAAAATACATTTAGCATTATCAGATTGCAATGACTCATATAAATAGCATCATTATCTTCTGTTACACATGAATAGATACTAGTACTACATGTACATGTATATTTTATCATAGTAATGACTATAAATTTTTTCTATTCTTATTAGGTACTCGCTCTAAAGCTGTTGAGCTTGAAGATGTCAAGTTCCATCAGTGTGTGAGGCTCTCGCGTTTTGAAAATGACCGAACCATTTCGTTTGTCCCTCCCGACGGAGAGTTTGAGTTGATGTCGTATCGTTTGAACACTCAAGTGAAGCCGCTGATATGGGTGGAGTCAGTGATTGAGAGACACTCCCACAGCAGAGTGGAGTATTTGATTAAGGTAGGATCACGTACATGTGCATGGGCAGTTCATTATAATTCTACCTTGTTTGGGTAAACTGACAGCTGGTACTACGGGTATTTTTTTTTGGGCATTGTTTCTTTTTAACTGTTATGTAAACACATTGTCACATACATGTACTGTCTAATTTTGTCTGTATAGTTAAAAATAGACACATACACTTACAGTACATGACGTGATCATTGGAAGGAATTTGTTGCTGCTAACTTACAATTGGAACCAAATTAACTAATAACTGAAGCATAATATTATTGTTGACATAAAATTGTAACTATAGAGTTCCCCAAAACATTTATAATACTAATTATAAATGTTTTGGGGGACTCTATACAATTTTGATAATCTTTTTTTACTTTCAAAGCAGAAAGATAATGATCAGGCTATCAAATTATAGTATATTTGTTTGTACATGCATATCACATGATTCACATAACCTTTTTTTATCCATACTTTTCATTTCATCTATATTAGGCAAAAGGTCAGTTTAAGAGGAGATCTACAGCAAATGATGTTGAGATATTAATCCCAGTACCAGCTGATGCTGATACTCCAAGGCATAGGGTAAGTACCATACTCATCATTCACATGAACTATCACCTAATGTGTTAGTGTACTGCTGGTACTGCTACTTATGCTCCAGAGAAGAATGCACTATCGTGGAAGATCAAGTCTTTCCCTGTGAGTCTTTTCCCCTTCTATTCCTCCTTGTATCCTGTCTTTCCTCTTCCCCTCTACCTTTTATTTCTTTCCCTTTATCCTCCATTAATGTCACCCTTTCTCTTCTTTCTCCCTTTGTCCCTCTCCTCTCTCTTTTCTCTCAGGGTGGGAAGGAATATGTATTGAGAGCTCATTTTGGTCTCCCCAGTGTACAGTCAGGTTAGTCACATCATAGTCACATGAGGTATTTATATTGACTCTCACTTTATTATTACAGAGGAAGGAGAAGGACGGCCACCAATCTCCGTCAAGTTTGAGATCCCTTACTTTACAACTTCAGGCATACAGGTAGGTAGAGTTTACTGAGATATACTGAGTTTTACTGTATATTATGTGTGGTTCAGGTCCGATATTTGAAGATTATTGAGAAAAGTGGTTACCAGGCCCTTCCTTGGGTTCGCTACATTACTCAAAATGGAGGTATTGTATGACTTTTTATTTGTATTTATGTTTATTTTTTCTTTTTACTCCTATAGACTATCAACTTAGGACTCATTAGTTAGCTGTTTTGTGGTTTTTTTAATCTTCTTCTCTAAGAATAATAATAATATTGGCTGTGATTATTATCTTTCAATTAATACAGTTTATTATTAATGTAAATTTAAGTATGGCTGAAATTTGAATAATTATAGAAAAATTTTGCTGACTCGACTCCTACGCGTAATCATTGTGTAAACAAAGTTTTGGGTTGGGTAAAAGCCCTACTTATAAAGGTTTTCTGAAGGTCTGGTACTTTTAGTTGTATCTTTTCCAATCCAGCATATGGTTAGTTTTACTTTGATTACTTTTCCACTTCTTGTTTTTATTGTACAGTTTCATTGTCATGACTGATTTAGAAGTAGAAGCTGATGGAATGATGCTGTCTGAAACACACTCGCTATTTCTACAGCTAAAAGAGACTGCAGAGAGAAAAGACTTCATTCCTTTTAAGCATATTCTAGACAAGAGTCAATCGGACCTAATAGATCCCTCTACTGGATACTATCCTATTCATGTCGTTTTTGAACAAAACTTTGTTGAAGCCTCAAGATATCTACTAGATATTGATCACACTTTCCTAGATAAGAGAGACAAAAATGGCAACACGCC
>NW_003549671.1:3753-5101 GCF_000090795.2 Amphimedon queenslandica | reverse complement strand
TAAAGTTTCAAAGCGTTTTAAACTAAAGTCTGTTGAGTTTCATTTGACTTAGTGATTTTCAACGACCTGGGGGTGTAGTCCCCTGGTCGTTCCTACATGTTTATTTGATTTCACCCACATGCGATGCTTGTATATTTGTATGTCCACACTTACATTTCTTCTATACATGTTGTATTGGAGAAATAAGAAAATTCATAAGCCTTAGCAAACACCCTCCCACGCTCCTTTAAATAGTCAGAGCAAACAAAATGGTGGCATACACATAGGACAAAGTTATAAGTTCTTAAGCAAAAGAACATATGTACAGTCTCAAGACCTTTCTTGAAGGATTAGAAGGTAGAAAACCTCTTTAAGTTTTAATAAGAACCCAGCTGTACATGCAAGGTGGTGAAATGAAATCAATTATAGTAATACTTTACACTGTTACGCTTGTTTGTAATAACTTTTGATAGTCCAGGAATTTAGAAATTTTGTTTGTGCCATTAGAATTGCTAGGTCCATCCCTTCCTTAGAAATAAGGAACGGATCAAAATGACAAGGCCTTAGCCTTTTTTGGATGTCCCTCTATAAACTCAACGACATACCTTGACCAAAATTACGCAGCTAGAACAGCCAAATCAAATTCAGCTTCTATTATTAATTGATAACAACCAGGGATCAGGTGAAAGTGAATAGACTTTAGAACATGCATAACATTTTAACTCGGTATCAGTCATTTAAACTAAACTACATACACAACCAGTCGATACATTAACATGTACATGGCATGCACATACATGTAGTTACATGCACCACTTACTAGTTTACTGTCTCCTAGAGCATGATGAATTCGTGCAATAACTCTATATATAATAATACAATGGAATATATAAGTACTTGAATGACACAACTCACTTATAACAGTTTGCTATGTTGACATGTAGTGGCCCAAAGACTTGAGCAAACAATTGCACAGCTTCAGATAGATAGTCAAGAGCAACTTCAATATTACCAGACTGCAACTGAACCTGAGCCAACTCATACAAACCAGAGGCTTCAAGAGGCTGGGGGGATTGAGGGAAAGAAAATTTAAGATAAAAAGAAAATTAGAAATACAATGAAATTGTTGAAGATTGAAGTACACATACATGTAAAAGACATAATATACCATCGATCTGAAAATTTTTCACTGTGATTTTAATTTCACTGGATTAGAATTCCAAAAAAAATAGATCACCTACATAATTATATGCCACATTCAATAATACATGACACAGTCTTATTTGGTAAAATTAAATAACAGCATCATTTAAAAACACAAAAGTTTCTACCACATAAATTCCCTAAACTACGGTATATATTGTGTAGC
>NW_003549671.1:0-1481 GCF_000090795.2 Amphimedon queenslandica | reverse complement strand
GACTTGAGATCCTTGACGGTACCTACAAATGGAACACAAAAATGTAAAATTAGATCAATAATGATTGAAATTAATCTTAAAAACGGTTAAATGAAGTGACAAAAGGCCAAAACGCCATATTAGATGGGATGCATGACTCCGCCCCCCACGATGACCTCTTCTTAACGTGAGGCACATACAAGTCCATTAAATATTTGTAAAATTATCTCAATATCATGTGTGCTTTACCTTTAATGTTCATTCATGTAAATTTGAAGACAAGGCGTCAAATCCGCCGTCTAAAATGGACTTGAGATCCTTGACAGTACCTACAAATGGAACACAAAAATGTAAAATTAGATCAATAATGATTGAAATTACTCTTAAAAATGGTTAAATGAAGTGACAATAGGCCAAAATGCCATATTAAATGGGACGCATGACTCCACCCCCCACGACGACCTCTTCTCAACGTGAGGCACATACAAGTCCATTAAATGCTTGTAAAATTATCTCAATATCATGTGTGCTTCACCTTTAATGTTCATTCATGTAAATTTGATGACAAGGTGTCAACTCCGCCCACAAAATAGGACTTGAGATCCTTGACGGTACCTACAAATGGAACACAAAAAATGTAAAATTAGATCAATTATGATTGAAATTACCCTTAAAAATGGTTAAATAAAGTGACAAAAGGCCAAAACGCCATATTAGGTTCTGATATAGCTCCAACCACCACCTCTGCTCCATTTAGAATGATATCTGGTTCCTGCTGCTTATCTGATGAGAATATGATCCAAGCAGATCAATTCACACTCACTCCTTTATTACAGTCACCTGCAACTTTCCCTCCATTTTTAGTACACATTCTATTAGTATCACCATCATTGGTATCATCATTATCAGTAGTGGTGGTGTTGGTTGATTCTAATGCCAGTATCATTGTCAGTAGTGTTTCCAGTGCTAATAATGTTGGTTGATGATATCGTGTGATAAGAGCTGGGGAATGCTTGCTGTATAGAGAGAAAAGCAGTTCATCAAACTTAATATGGAACATAAGTACATGTATATGTATCAGAAAAAATTATAAAAATGGAGAATTCTCATCTTTTCATTTTTGGCAAAATTTGGCCAAAATCACTGTACAATTATAGTACAGGTACTTTAGTCAGATTTTGGAGAAACTTTAAAAATTCATTATAAATCCAATCTTGATCGGAATTAACTCAAACTTTCTACACAACATAAGAACATGTACAATGCATATGCATCAGAAACTAATTAGTAAATAAACAACTTTTTCCTAATAAATTTTAGCAAAATACCCCGTACTATAGTACAGGGTAATTGGCTAAGCTTAATAACAGCTGATGGCTGACATACCTTAGCAAGTAGCTTGCTCAGTCTCTCTCACACATTAGTAAAGTAGGTACTGCAATCATAATTAACATATAACTCTGATACAAAATTATGAATGTGACAAAACTAAAGAAAAGAGA
>NW_003549670.1:3679-5101 GCF_000090795.2 Amphimedon queenslandica | reverse complement strand
AGCTTCAAACTTGTCAACATCATAACTAACTGTACATGTATGTGTTCAATAATATTATTTTCCATTATAATTATACACCTGCACCCACACACAACTAAACATATATACTCATGTGTTATAAAGAATTAATAACTCCCTCCCTTGTTTCATTAAAAGAAGTTTTGAAGCACCAACACAATTACTGTGTTACTGTGTATAGTACATACCGTGCAAGATGATTTATTGGCAAGGAATTAATATTGACAATTGGCAGTTCTATGAAGAAAGTGCCAATATAAAATCTGCCATTTTGTTTCAAAATTTCCAATATAAAATTTGCCAATTGACTTTTCAGAGGTAAATTTATCAAATATTACTCTTGCCAATAAAGCATCTGGTACGGTACCATGTACATGCACATGTACATATAGAAAAGTTTTAGTGGCATAGTGCATTTACATGTACATGTACATGTATTTGTATTTGTCTTATTTCTACTCTCTTACACACACACAATGTACATGTATGTGCCTGGCCATGTCTATAAACTATCAGTCCATGTTCAAACATGACCAAAAGTGCCTGTAAATACATGGGTAACATAATAATTTGGAAAGTTTACCTCTTGTGTTATGCCATATAAGCTGCCATTCTGATCATTAATGAATTCATAATCTTTGAGTGTATGTATTATGTGCATGCTTGTATGAATTAAGATATGGGATAGAACATATTGCCTGGTAGTTATGAGTTAGCCTGTTTGATGAGAAGCAGGATGCAGTGGCTGCTACATTTATAGCCCTGTATCCTAGCTTGTATTTAAATTAGTCGTGTGCAATAAGAAAGCCAACTAGTTACTACTACAGTACATAATGTAAACATTACGCCCACATACTACAACCCAGAAAATAAAGAAGACACACATTGCCAGGTAGTTACAAGTTTTAAGACCACAGAGCCTTTTTGTTGTTTTATGCATAAATGAGAAGCAGAATGCAGTTGCTGCGAAGCAGAATGCAGTTGCTGCAGGATTTATAGCACTGTATCTCAGCTCTTATTGAGATACTTCATTATAGTAGTTAGTCATGTGCAATAAGAAAGCCAACTAGTCACTATAGTTTGGCTGCTACATGCGTGTAGCCAAATTATAGTGACTAACTCAGTGTGAAGCCAATTTATAGTGACTAACTAGTTGATAGCCAAATGATATAGTAACTAACTAGTTGATATCCAAGTTATAGTGACTAGCTAGTTGATAGCCAAATTATATAGTAAGTAGCTAGTTGATATCCAAGCTATAGTGACTAACTAGTTGATAGCCAAATTCTAGTGACCATTTGGCTTTTCTATTAGACATGAGTACTATGATATAGTAAAATGTGCAATGTGATATCCAACTGGTCACTATAACTTAAATATTGTGTATGGATGTTTACATGCATG
>NW_003549670.1:1491-3145 GCF_000090795.2 Amphimedon queenslandica | reverse complement strand
GACAGTAAAGCATTCATCATAAGTTACAAGAGGATTTCTGGTTGCAAACACTATAGGGTACATGCACTTTATGGGTACCCGTTCATTTTTTGCTGCCAAACAAGTACATGTATCATTATACAGTGAGACCTTTGATAATAACAAAAGCATCTATATTCATTGTATTAAATTAAATCTCTATTAGAATTATTAAAGTAATGAAAACTTCATGCAATGAAAAAATTGGATGTTCTAAAAATTTCATTATTCTAAAGTTCCACTGTATGCATAATTTTGTATTTCATTCTAGAAAGCATTGGCATATGCTATGTTTTGATGTACATGTATACATGTGTATGGAATAGAAGTATACAGTACTGTGCCTCGAATGAATAATTCATTGTTATTTTTGCAAATTCTTGGAATTGGATACTCTATAATACCACAACTAATACTTCAGTGTACTATTCTCCCCACAGTTTACTCTCTGGTTCCCTCCCCAATCCCATCATTCACTCCCTCCTATATGTACAGACAACAAATGCATTATGATAAACAAGTTATAATCATTACAATTATTAAAGGTTTTCATGCAGTGGTAGTAAGCAACATAATATATATTCTTGTCATAATAATTCAGAGTCCCTCTTATCTACTGTATTTATACTTTTGATATTAGGAAATTCTGCGAAATTTTTATCTAGATAATGACATTGTTGCTAGAAATTTTTAAAATTTTAAAGTGTTTTTAGTTTAGAATAAATAGAAAGAAGGGAGCTGGAAACCATACATGTGAACATTATTACTTTTAATGCAATATTTATATTATTTGCTTGAACTCTCAAGTTAATGTGGCCATTGCATGGTCAATAAGAACTTTCTGCTGTATTGCAATATTGCCCCAGCTCTGTTTTTCAATATTTGTTTCAATGTTAAGTTGTTGCAGAAGTAAACTATTTATTATACACCTTGAAGTATTAAAAGTTTGCTAATAGCATAGTCTCATAGTTTGCTGTTACAAGCACATATAAAGACTGTGCTCTATTAATTTAGGCCATACAGGGATCTACTAATATAATAATGTAAAGCATAATTGCAGCATTGCCATAATTTGATAGAGCTTTATGTTTTTATCTGAAGTTTTTTATTCATACACACTCTTGTATAAACTAATTTGTCAGTTGCAATAAAGAATTGTTATAGTAGCATTAGTAGGTGTACTTACCTTTCTATTAAACATTTCTGTTGCAAATTCCCAGAATTTATTGTTTACTCAGTAAGAACCACAGCATATCTGCTCCTCAAGCCTTCTTCGCTCTTCCGTTCACGATCTCTGTTATACCAATTTGAGTGTAATACGTAGTTTATAATTTAAAAATATTTTTTTATAGAACTAATTCATATGGGTAATGTTTTTTTCAAGCTAACGATGATCCATGTAAGATTTATTATTATCAATACATGTTTGACAACATGTACACCATCTATTATGTGTTAATGTTGATCTGCATAGGGAGGACAAGGTAATTGTCATTCACTCATTCATAATGAATGTATTTTTAATGGGTTCATAATTATAACTATGAATTTATGCATTACATTCTTTTTTGTTAAGAAGGAATGTATTCTTGATCACAAACCAGTGGCTACACTAAATCCTAATAGAACAGTGAAT
>NW_003549670.1:0-1481 GCF_000090795.2 Amphimedon queenslandica | reverse complement strand
TTAAAGAGTTTTGCCTTTCGTCATCAACAATGAATTTCATTATGTACATTAGGTATTCTATAAAAGCTGCCACTTGTGCTATATTTTTTGTACAAACTTATCCTTTCGAAAAGTTGCTATAATTAATTTGTGGTACTTTTTTTGAAAATGTTCTCCGTTTTTCTCTTTTGCTGTTTTCTTGTCATTGCTTCAAGTGACGGTGCATTAATTACAAAGAAACAAGATGTAGCTGCTGTCACTGACTGGCTGCACAAAGTCAGCAAGAGGCATAGCTCTCAACTGGAAGCACGTCAAGACAACAATGCTTGTGAAAACCAGCTTGAAAGCAACTATCCCTCCTATTGCAACTTCACAGAACTTTCAGGTGGTGTCTCAGATCTCCCTACTTCATCCCTCACTGATGCTCAGCTCACTATTCTCAACAATGCTTATGCTCAAATTTGTGTCTCAGCTTGCATCGATCCAATTGAAACCTACTACAACTGTCGACAGATCGATAATAAGGATTATCTCATTACCTTGATTCGTCAAGGTGTTTGTGGACAGGAGAGTGGAGACTATTGTGAGGTGAGGTACATAAGGCAATATGAAGGAGATTACTCAAGTTTCCAACGTTTATTAAATGCCTGCACAATTACCTCTGGTGGAATATCCAACTGCAGTTCTGCTTCCTCCACTTGTCTTGATAGTGTTAACACATTCAGTGATAGGATGGGTTGCTGTACTGAGCCATATCTTGGATCTGGTGTCAACTCATGCAGTGGTGTTAGTGTGGATGAGCCTTGTACTGGAGTATCCACTGCAGTACCCACTGCCACTGCAGTACCCACTGGAGTATCCAGTGCTACTGGACTAGTAGCTCCTGTCTTTGTGATGATACTCAGTTTGGTTGGATTTTGGTCTGCTCTGTGCCATGAACATTGAGACTAGCTTTAGAATAGTTTAATTTTGTACTTGCTATTATTTTTTTGTTGCTTTGCTAAAAGAATAATTGCACTTTCAGACTTAAGTCGTTTTGTTATGTATGTGAAAGCATAGTTTAGTGAAGGGACAGATCCCCTACCTCTTAATGTTTTACATTTTTTTAAATTTAAAAAATGAATAGCCGCATTTATCATAGGTAGCATCAAATTTATGAGACTACATCACACCACTTTTAAATTGAAACACAACTCAAATAATAGTATGGGACATGATGGTCTTATTTGATGATTATTACAATTAATAGCCCAGATAAATTTTGATTTGGAGTCAACTTGTATACATTGCATCACACTCTATCATTAATAATGAAATCAATGTTCATATCTTAGAGTATATTACTAGGTAATAATTTCAAACATTATGCTTGATATTCTAGTTCTTTTTATTGTATGTGATGATGTGCACATACCCATGCATGCCTCAGTCACTATGCAAGGAAGAGCATGTCACATATAAATCCATTAATTGTTCATTTATATTTTACATAGATAAATTTT
>NW_003549669.1:2603-5104 GCF_000090795.2 Amphimedon queenslandica | reverse complement strand
TACATTGTCATATTAGGATCAGTGATATACTTAGAAAATGCTTCCTCATATCCTCTTCCTACATCTTTCCATTCAGCTGCTCCTTTCCCACCCACTACCACCAACCACACACAGTCTGGACTCATCATTATTGATGATAAGGAATGAGCCCGTCTACCAGTAACAGATTCAGGTAGAACAATCTGTTGAAATAATACATGTATGGTAATATTTTATCATGTAAACAGTATTTACAATATGTTACAAATATTCAAGGGAATATACATGTACATGCATTAGGTACATGTACTGTACATGCACACAGTGAGTATTTCTAAGGTATTAATACAATACAATACATTAACATGACAACTACTCTACAATCACTGTATCACACACATGTACACTCTAAACTAATAACATTATACACATACCTTACTCCACTGGTATTGACTAGCATTCAGTAACCAACTATCATTTACTAGTTGACCATCTTTACCCTCTCCACCTATCATTACTAGTGTAGGTGAGTCACTGATGATACTAGTAATAGCATGAGAGTCTCTCTCCACAGGCCACTGTACACTAGCAGGTACTACTGGTCCCTTAACACTCTCCCAGTGCTAGATAAAATTAATTAAGTATAGGTTATACACCGAGGTAGACGTTTTTATGCCATAGAAACCGATACCAAGGTGTATAACCAACTTCTATCATGACATTTGAAAAACAACTATAACTGGGATATACTAACTGGGATATACTATAACGGGGATATTATACCAGCTACTGATAATAAGACCACAGTTGACATACATACAACATATCTAACAGTCTAGGCAGTAAAGAATCAAACAAGCTTGACAAATGGACTAATAAGAGCATAAAGGTAAAGCGCCAAGTTTCACTCATTTTATTTAAGGTATCTAAGTGTTCCTGGGAGGTATCTAATAGATTTAGAAACCTGGTATTCTGCAATCTGATTGGTCAATTACAACTAGGCATGATAGAATCATGCCTAGTTGTATAAAATGTATTAACTATAAAATGTATTAATGCATGTACACTGTTCTATTATACTTAAGAGTTTGTCCATTTAATTATAAAATAATTATGTTAATACTAGTGATAATTGTACAGTTTCCATTAAAATAAAGTATTAAACCAAATCTACATGTAATACTCATTTAAATACATTTTTCAAATTACAAGCTATACCCGTATGTACATGTATTAATGTCCAAACATGATTGATCCATGCAATAAATACATCCCATACAGTAATAAGATAACTTACTATTGTAGTATCAGACTCCAGTTGACATGTATAGACTGTATTAACAGATATATACCCTTTGCCATCATCCCTAGGCACTCCTCCACCAAACATGACAGCTTCATTATTAGTAATCTTTTGAATAGCAAAGTTACTCGTAGGAGGACAACACTGACCACTAATAGTTGGAATAATCCATTGTCCTAAATAGAAATAGATAGTATAATTAGAATTATTAAGTATGACACTGCAAATATCATGTACATGTACATGATATTTCTACTTTGTACAGATACATGTCAGTTGTGGCTCAATATGACAACATTTGACAATATCATTCATAAATGGAGTAAAATGATTATTAGAGTTCAGTAAACTAAATGAATGAATGAATGACAGACAACCAGACTACCTAGTCCCTCACTCACACAAAGCAATGGTTAGATTGTTACCTTAAGCCTACTATTTTTAGCATCTCCTAAATTTAGCGATATTAGCAAGAGAGCTTTAAATCGCTAAATTTAATAGACACCAAAATAATTATTATTCATTATAATGGTTATTATTGATAGTTAATTTGGATAAAAACGCTAAAATTAGTAACGCTAAACATGACTTTTGCTGATTTCGCTAAAATTAGTAGACGCAAATAATAGTAGGCTTAAGGTAATATGTGTATTAATTAATAAATACTTACTTGTTGATAAATTTAATAAATTCTGTTCATTAGTACGAATATGTCCATTGCCTAACTGAATATACTGATACTGTGATTGGTATGTAGTGGGTGTAGAACCAACCCCTCCTATCATAAATAGGTATTCTGTACCCATAGACTCCATACACACCATACCACCATCCGATCTCTTCATTACAGCATCACTGGTTGGTATTATATTACTCCATTCATATGTTAGACTGTTAAATGAGTTGACATCATTATAATAGCAGATGTCATGTCCACACCAACCGCCAAAAAAGAAGATTTCATTGTTTCTGGTAGTACAGAAGTATCCTATAGCTCCTAGAGGAGGTGATGTACCTCTGGTCAAGTGAGAGGACCAATGACCAGTTCTAAACTCCAGTCTATCAATGGTGGACAAAAATTTCCTCTTTTGTGGAGAATAATGAACAAGAGGTAAGTAAGGCCTACCCCCTCCCCACAGGAACACTGATTCTCCTACTACAGGAGCTGAGTGTAGAGATATCCCTCCCAGCTGATAGATACCTGTAAAATACAAACATG
>NW_003549669.1:0-1892 GCF_000090795.2 Amphimedon queenslandica | reverse complement strand
GATGAGGTGATGGTCCTGCTATTGAATGCATTGGAATATATTCTTCTTAGTGAGTTAGTGGTGAGTCCAATTAATAATAATTGGTAGTTGGTACTCTCTTGGTGATTATGATAAAAGGTACTTGAGCTAGTACTTACAAGAAATGTACTCACAAACTAACCCTCAGGTATAATAGTAATACAAGATATTACAATCAAAAGAATTCAAGTTTTATTATTATTATTATTAATGTTAATGCATTATAGCAAACATGACAAACAATATCTTAACTGGAATTATTAGAGATTTTATATTACATGAGAGTTTTGTAGTCAGTACTTGTAACAAAGAGACTAAACTCAAGTGTAGATTGCATTATTCATTACAAGTCAAATATCACCTACTGGACACAACAATAAATAAAATAATGACAATTACTTTTTATACTATAGTAAACTCATCAAACTATACCTCATAGTATAACTTCATACACTGTAGCCTTCTTGTCTCCAGATCCAGTAACAATAAAACAATCGTCAACTGATATGTCACAGCTTAAAACACTACTGCTTTCAGACATCTGTATGTATAGGATACAATCATTATTTCATTGTACATTAATGTATAATTATAAATAAACTACACACACACATGATAATAGTAACAAGTATAAATACCACTGTACAGTTAATGTTAATAATAATGGACTATGTACCTGGAATATACTAGCACCATAAGGTGTTCTCCATGCATTTAGTAGATTATCCTTTCCTGTAGTTATAAACCATTTACCACTGTGAGCAAACTTGAGTGACAGTACACAAGACTCGTGTAAATGTAACTGATACTTATCTGGACCACTCACACGAAGGACTTCAACACTACTCCTCTCCATACTAATAATACATAAACACACACACACATTAAACCATTGGTTTATCTAATACTGCTAATAATTAATAAGACTATTGGTATATAAAGTATACTAAAGCTTTCAGCATTTGATCCTCATACACTAATTTGTGGGTTTAGTTTTCATTGATGACAATATATGGAGCCTGTAACAAGTAGCTACTTTATGTTTGTTTCATGCAATGGAAATAATGTAAGCAATATAATAACTTAAAATACTTTTATCTTACCCTACTGCTAGCCAATCAGAAGTGGGACAGTATCCTAATGAGAATATCTGACTATTAAAGTCTTGCTGTTGTAGTTGTCTTCCTTCTCTTAGATCCCAACATCTTACAGTAGCATCAAGACTACCAGTCCATAGTTTATTACCATCAGGTGCAATATCAACACAACTAGCCCCATCAGTGTGACCTCTTAATAATCTTGTCATCTCACGATTACGAAGATCCCACATAGCAATATTACCATCACTGCAACAACTAAAGCATGACTATAAGGAAATAACAGGAAGAGAGAGAGAGAAAGAGGGAAGTGATTAAGATTTTATTAGCAAATTTTCTTCCTGTAATTGGCCTAAATTTTAAAGCATATGGCGTTTTGGCTACAGCTAAAATTTACACTTAATTTTCATCAAAATTTGCTTTAACATTTTAGGTAACATAAGCAAATCAGAAAATGTAATAAGAATTAGAAAATTCTCTCCTAACCATTTTTGATGAAATACATGTATCATGTATGGTAACTTACATTTCCATCAGCACTCACTGCAAGTGCATAACAAGCTGTAGCATTAGAACAAAGTGGTGACATCACTTTAGGAGCACCCTATCAATAATAAATTAAATATCAAAATCATACTCTTTAACATAATCTACATACACTTAATCTTATTATTAACTTGTTACAAATACTTACTGATCCTAAGTCCCACAAGTATAGAGTGTTAGTTTCTCCTCCGACTATAAGAGTTCTACCATCAGGAAGAAGCTTGCAAGATC
>NW_003549668.1:3990-5109 GCF_000090795.2 Amphimedon queenslandica | reverse complement strand
TTGGTTTCACTACTGCCAGTAGTAAAGGTGTGGCTATATCAGAAAAATCACTTGAAGCTGTGAGAGGAATTTTTGCAGATGATGAAAATACATCTGCAATAGCCCCGCCCACTAATAGATTAGGTTTTACGACAGGGAGTGGAAAGGAAGTGAGTGTTAGTGATGAGTCTTTGAGAACTATTAGGAGACTCTTCTCAGATGAGGTTCCTTCAGAACCTCCGCCCACTCATGTGATTGGTTTTTCTACTGCTAGTGGTAAGGGAGTGAGTGTTTCTACAGAATCATTAGAAGCAGTTAAGAGCATGTTTAGTGATCATGATGATGATAAAGTAGTATCGATTTCTGAAAGATCTCGTCCTTCATCAGAAGCTGCTACTTCAATGACTCCATCAATTTCAAGAACTAGTGATACTTGTGATAATGATAGTACTGATGTTCTTATGACGCCTAATTTAGGATTGAAAACCACACCTTTTGCCCCACCTACTAAAGTACCAGAAAGAAGTAAGCCAATTAAATTATTAATTTTAATTTTTAATAATGTGAAAAGGTGATTCATTGAGAAAACAAGCTACTAGTAGAAGAGGTCGTGTTTCCAGGCCTGAGAGTGCGTGCAGCAGTATTATTGTGTTACTATTTTTAGTATCACGATCTATTTTAGGTTTATTGTGTGACAGAAGTAATACAATCAAAGCTAAACGAGCAATATGTCAAGATCCAAAGACCACACCTATTGCCACACCTTCCCACATCAAGTATTTTATTATTAAAAATATTTTGAGTTTTTGTTACTTTATGTGCAGGTTTCAAAAAGAGACTCCTAACTCAATGTCCTCCAAATACCGACGTCCTAAAAGAATCAATCCCGTTTGGGAAGGTGACCTTTCTAGCGACCTCAAGAGGTCACAGCCGGCCACTCCCCCTCCCTCCTCCCCCATCACCCCCAGTCAATTATCATCCTTTACTAATCTCAGCCCCCTTAGCCCCGGGACGCTCAACAGTAGTCGACTCAATATCAATGACTCTCTATGTAACGCCCCTCCCCCACCTGTCCTCCCTCGGTCTCCTGGTCAGGTGGTCCAGGGACAAGAGGGGACCATAACAAGGGCAAGGGGACGT
>NW_003549668.1:0-3687 GCF_000090795.2 Amphimedon queenslandica | reverse complement strand
TAAAAATTTGAAATACATATACATGTACATGTATATCATATCTCTTTTCTCTCTCTCTCTCTCTTTATTCTAGTGCATTTTCTCTCAGTCCTGGTGTTGATGATGCTCTTATTAGTAAGGATTGGTTCACTAATCACTATAAGTGGATTGTATGGAAACTGGCCACCATGGAGATATGCTTCCCTGAGAAATGGGCTGGAAGGTAACATAAACTGTGTTATACAGTATATACTTATACACATTGTATTCTTCTCTCTCTTTCTTAATACATGTACCTGTACATGTAGGTGCCTAACAGTTGATTGGTGTCTCTTACAATTGAAGTATCGTTATGATATTGAGATAGATCAAGCTAAAAGGTTCATGTCTTTATCATTTAATTGTACATCATTCACTTCTTTCTCTGGTACTGTAGGTCTATTATTCATAAGATATGTGAAGGGGATGACACACCCACACGCCACATGATCCTCTGTGTATGTCACATGACACAAGAGACCAACGCAAGCAATGAAGTACAACTACATGTACATGTACTTAATACTTTTATTTATTTTTTATTTGTCTTATTGTAGGTGGCTTATTCTTTGGAGCTTACCGATGGATGGTATTCTATTCCGGCTAGATTGGACAGACCATTGTCCTCCTTTGCTGCTCGTGGTTTGATATGTGTGGGCGGGAAACTTGCTGTATTTGGGGCGGAGCTAAGTGGAGATCAAACTAATGGACATCCACTAGAGGTACGTGTAAAAATGGTCATAACTTGAAAATTTGAAGTCGGAATCAACTCAAACTTTCTACACAGCATAAGGACATCAATATGTATCAGAAAATGTAATGAAAAGTGGGGGTGATTTCGGAGCCATTTTTTGGAAAAAACCATGGACTATAGTACAGGGATTTTTTCAGAAAATGACCAATTTTTTAAAATGGCCATAACTCGAAAAATCAAAGTCGGAATCGACTCAAACTTTCTACACAACACAAGGACATCAATATGTATCAGAAAATGTAATAAAAATTGGGGTTCATTTCGGAGCCATTTTTTGGAAAAAACCATGGACTATAGTACAGGGATTTTTTCAAAAATTGGCCAATTTTTTCAAATGACTATAACTCAAAAATTTGAAGTCGGAATCGGTTCAAACTTTCTACATAGCACGAGGACATCAATATGTATCAGAAAATGTAATAAAAATTGGGAGTGATTTTGGAGCCATTTTTTGAAAAAAACCATGGGCTTTAGTACAGGGAAATTAGCATAATTTTTGATGGCCATAACAATTTTAGTCAATTTAACAAAAGTACATTAATATTATTTTTAGGTCTCCAAGTCCAAGTTATTGTTATTAAATGCTAATTCAGTGAGGAGAGCTCATTGGTCGGCTCGTCTTGGACTATTACCACACCCAGTCCCTCCTTCATTTCCACTTCAATCCATTATACCAGCTGGAGGCATAATACCAGCCATTGAGGTTTGAATCATGTGATTGTCATGTGACTTTTACATGTAGCACATGTACAGGTCGTCATTGCAAGACGCTATCCTTTGCTTTATGTTGAGAGAGGGTTCTCCGATGGAGATGGGCGGGGCTTTAATGGGCGTGTCTTCAGGAGACGGCACGAGGAGGAAAGAGTGGAGAGAGAGTGGGAGGAGAAGAGACAAAAGAAAATGGAAGAGATTTATGAAAGAGTTGAGAAGGAGTACAAAGAAGAAGTAGGTAAGAGGAGAAGAGAATTTTAAAATTATTACATATATTCTTCTTATTGTTACCAATCCCTCCTCTCTCTCTTTCTCTTAGAAAGTCATTCAAGACAGAGAAAGAGAAGATCCAGTAGAGTATCAGTTCGTTATGTTAAACAGCTCCAAGATGGAGAGGAAATATACAATCAGCTACAGTCCTCATCAGATCCTGACTCATTCATGGTATGAGAGAAAGAGAATGAGAATATGTGGTGAAGTACCGTACATGTACATGTACACGAACAATGTACATGCATGTAAGTAAACATGTGCATACATGTACATGTACATGTATTTGTAAAGTGTACTATTCATATTTTTACTATTTTTAGGAGCTTCTCTCTTCCACTCAGCGTACACTTTTAGAGAGCTATCAAGTTTCTCTTGCGTCAAAGAAGCAAGAAGAGTTACAATCACGAATTAAGAAAGCAGTTGAAAAGGCCGGTGAAGAGGTATGATCATTATTAATTATAAATATTATTGTTTTTAGTTGCCGCCCACTCGTAATGTATCCCAATTACTGAGACTAGTACTGGTACAGTATGGGGAAATCCCCTCTTCTACTTGTGAGTGGTGGGTGGGGCTGTGGGTGTGGTTTCATTTGTCATAGGTTGTTTGCTTAGTGCTTGGAATGTGGGTGGATCTGAAATGAGAGATAACCTTAAGGAAGGAGTTACTCTTAGAATAAGTAAAGTATCAGCTAATTCAAAGTAAATAATCAAAGCTTGAATGTACAATGTACATGTATGTGTACATGTTTAGTGTACATTTGATTATTATTTTATTGCTTCAGTTTTCATGATGGACAATTACAATTAAGTTCAGGAAAGTTAACATCTTTCTCACTCCTACCTAAAGACCAATCTCACATGATTAACTATACACAAAGACAAGTTAGTTTATACAATTTAATAGCAGTATCATGCATAAATAATATCAATGAGAAGGAGTCTCTATACATTGTGTTGTGCACTAGAAGAATTGCATACACAAAATAAACTACATGTAACTATGGTTAGCTCAATCTACAAAATCTACACAGTGCACAATAAAGTTTTCTAATATCTACAGTATATGTATCAAATTTAAAGATTTTCTCAGCATTAATTGATTTGTTTGACTTTTTCTAATTTTTTATCCTCTATCTTTTCTGATGCCTTCAGTCCAGCAGTAGTTACTCCTGCTCCTCCAACTCCTCCAACAATAGCTCCAGCTACAGCACCCCCAAACCCACCAACTAATGCACCAGCTACAGTACCAATCCCAGGTACTATGGGGCTGCCTAAAACACCACCAGCTACTGCACCACTTGTAGCTCCTACTATAATTGCTCCTGCTGTACCTCCACCTGCAACTGCAACAAGCCCAGAATTTCGCTTATACCAAGTTGCAAATGCAACTGCTTGAGGAGTACAGCGTTGCCCACATAATGCCCAAAAATCTGTATTCCATCCAATTTCGCTTGTAGGCAGAGTTTTCTTTTTGCTACTTGTCACAATACTTGGGATGTCTCGAACTACTTCTGCTGAAATTTTGTTTTCTATAAGATACGTCTTCATTTCTGCTTTGACTGCATTTTCCTGCCTTTTCATGTGTTGTTTAGCACTCATGCTTGTATTTTCCCCATCCCATTCTATAAGATATTGATCTCCACAGGTAAACACAATAATAGTGTGTTGCATCAAGTTATCACCGAGTGCTCTTACCATCTCTTTGAGCATCATCTGACAGTTTTTATCAAATCTGGCGTACAATCTGTGGCATATTAGAACAATGTCAGCACTCTTCATTTTTGATATTGCACTCTCAATGATAGATCGATCTTTTGTTTTTGTATCTCCAAAACCCCGAGTATCGTATACTGTAACTGGTATGCATGCATCATTATTTTCACCTACTGTGTGGTGAATTTCATGTACTATCTCATGCTCAGTAGGTGTTAC
>NW_003549667.1:3587-5110 GCF_000090795.2 Amphimedon queenslandica | reverse complement strand
TCCATTGTCCATTGCGACACAGGTACGTAGTTGAGTCCTGTTTGGTCCCAGTTGAGTACTAAGTCATGTGGTATGTCATCTATAGTAACTGCTGCCTTGATATCTATCAAGTATTGACGTTTTAACTCATCAAAATTCTCAACAGATACTTTTGCTTTGGTAGTGGCCTTACGTTTAACAAAATTCATTTGTTTCAAAAAACATTTTGCCCATCCCTTCTTCAAAGATAAATGACCACCATTACACTCCAGTGACAACGGATTTCTCTCCAACAATATTCCAGTAGCAGCTGATATTACTATAGATGAATTAACGACTCCTCCACCAGCTCGGAGAGCAGTTATATATGCCTTTAGTTCTTCTTTTAACTGATCATTTAGATAACTAGGCCTCCCTCTTTTCTTGCCGTTGATTTCTCTCACCTTGATGTCGTCAACTCCGGGCCACCATCCTTTACCATTTTAATAGCAGCCACTTTCCAATCATTAACTGTGCTCCACTTCAGTCTTGGATATTCTTTACTAAAATGTCTCAATGCAGCAGCTGTGCCATGTAGAATAGCATAGTTAGCAATCTTTGCCTTTTCAGTAGGAGTGTACTTTTCGTAGGTACCTCGGCTGCTTCCACTTCTATCACCTCGAGTATCACCTGCCATAGCTTCAGCCACTTTTTCATTTGCTGCCACAATCGTCGACGGTGGAACTACTTTTGACAAAGGTCCTTCGGGAGAAGGCAAAACAGTTAGGGAATCATCTTTGACCTTGCTACTAGCATGGGCGGTTGCAGAAATTTGGTTTGACCTGGGCATCAATAATTAGTGGGTGTGGAGTGGGTGTGGTTCCATACAATTTTGCAAGGAAAATGGACAATACTGATCTATAACTTCATTGAGATGATTTCTTAGCATAAAACAACAAAGAAGCCTGTTGAACTACCACAGTTTACACTGGATGCCCACACCAGAATCATGAATATAATTATTGGTCAAAAAGTCAACCTGGGCATTGCCCCCTAATGCCCAGGCCTGCAACCGCCTATGGCTACTAGGCTTAAAATAGCGATAGAGAGACATCAGCTTGAGAACACGACTTGTTTAGACAAGAGGGCATGCGCACACGTGTATTCTAGGCGTGGTTGACCACTCCCTTTAATTGGGCGAAGCCCACTAGTTCGAGTAGAGTATGTTTGTTTGTTTGTTTGTACACGTACGTCACCCCTATTTATCCGTATGAAAAATTTTCCTATTTTAATAACCTAATCTTAATCTTCTTTGAAAACGGGTGTGGTCACAGTGAAATAAAATGGCGCCAGCTATCAATTCTTCATTGTTCTCAGTTCATGTTCTTGACCTTACAAGTTACAAGTCACTCACTTGAGTCAGCAAGAATGCAAGAGAAGTCTCTACTACTTTCCAAATACAACAAGGAAGATTCCGAAGGCAGATATGCCACAGTTGTGAGCTTGTAAAGCCTCCACAAAAGGCTGACATAACCTATGACTGCAGTTACTGTCTCTGGCTTCCA
>NW_003549667.1:0-2055 GCF_000090795.2 Amphimedon queenslandica | reverse complement strand
CTCAAGAACACTGCAACAAGGTGCTTTTCTTCACTATCGCGCCGTTTTCAATTAAAATAACACCTCAGTTTCCATGGTTTTTAATTGAAAATTTTTTATGACCGCGAATAATTGCAGCCGCGAATATTCTCAGTGTCTATACAGGTTTCATTTGATTACCATATGTACATTCACCGCTGCATAATTATAATTATTTAAATGTGTGACTTTTAAAAATTTTATTATAATTGTAAAAATACAAAGAAACAGCAGCAAAAATTATTTAAGAAAAAAGCAAATAAAAACTGCTAATAAAAAAACTAAGGAAAATGCTAATAGAAATAATGTGGGACAAATTTACAACACTCTTTAAAGCGTGTAGCAAAATATCATCTCTAAACTAACTATGTAGCAATGTTAATGGAGAGAGGGAGAGGAGATTAAAAGGAAGAATAAGGACAGGAACACAGAGATTTTAGAGAGAAAGAGCAAGATGTGTATTGTGGGATGTAGCACTATACCATTATGGTAGGGAGGATTGGTACACTTGTAAATGATGGTACACTATGGAATGATTCTCTCATACTGGCAGTAGTAGGAAGTGTATGCAATTGTGAGAATTGCATTAACAATCCTAGTAGAAGTTCAGCTTTTTGCCTTGTACTTAATTGTTCGACCTTTTCAACTGAGACTGAAGGATATGTTACCCCACTATTATTTTCCAATATTTGAGCAATTTCATTTAATCCTTTGTCTCTTGCGATGTCCAATGGTGTCTTCTCATCTTTACTAATAGCATTGACATTAGCACCTCTGTCTAATAAATGTTGAACAATAGAAATAGACTTACTACCTGATATTGCATACATCAGAGGAGAATGCTTTAAATAATTATCTTGTTGGTTAGCATCAGCTCCATATACCAGTAGTAATGCTCGTACTACTCCATCACTGCCACAGGAAGCAGCTATCATAAGAGGAGTGAGACCAGTGGATTCGATTAATGGTGTACACAAGTCACTTGTTGTTTGATTGTTCAAAAATTCCACATCATCAGACATACAAGTAGTCAGTAAGTTACTTTGATGTTTTGTGAGGTTTATTTTGTCTGCTAGAAACTCAATCGTGTCCTTATGTCCACCATAACAAGCTGCAGTCAATGCCTTCTCTATTTCGTCTTGATTAGAATTATAATTGTTAAAAAGTACATTAATTGCTTTAGCGTATCCACCATATGCAGCATAACAGAGGGCAGTAGATCCATGATTATCAGTAACTGATGCATCAGCATTGTATGTCATTAGTAGATGTTCAACTGCTTCACTCTGTCCATTAGAACTAGCATGCATCAGTGCAGTCCTACCTTTACTGTCAGTGATATTAGGATCTGCTCCATTCTCTAGTAGTGTTAGTACAATATCCTTGTGACCACATTCACATGCTAACATTAAGAAAGTTTCTCCAGTTTCTTGTTGATGGTTTGGGTCATTAATCTTTTTCAATAGTAACTTAACTACTTCTAAATGCCCTTCAATGCATGCAACAACTAATGATGGGCAAGAGATTTTTAACATTTCTTTTGGTAGAGGTGCTTGTTCCATAATAATTGAAAGTATTGCTAGAAAGAATTTGCTTGATGATAAAGGTGCCTTAGGATTGTAACCAGCTTTAAGTAACAAATCAACTGCTTGTACATTACCAATGGTAGATGCTAATATCAAACTGGCAGGATCATCCTCAGGTTGTGGTGTAGCCTCTAGTAGTAGACGAAGTATTTCAATTGTATCATCTACAGTGGTTTTTGAAATTAATGCCTTTACTCCTTTAACAAATTGATCAGTTGTAGTTTTAAATTTACTTGCCAAAAAATTTGTTAATGTAGGCTGTGAATCCTTAAAGTAGATAAATTGGCTTTCCTGCATTAATTTGCTTACACACAAATGAACTATTGACATTTCAACTTCAAGTGATGCTCCGGCCTCATTTAACTCAATCCTGATACTATCAGTAGTAGCAGCACCAAATTTCAGCAATTCTTGTACAATTGTTTTTTGACCTAAGCACACTGCATATGCT
>NW_003549665.1:2145-5113 GCF_000090795.2 Amphimedon queenslandica | reverse complement strand
GCTCCAGTTGCAGTACTAGTAGTTTGTGCTGGAATTGTTGTCATTTGAACTGCAGGAGCTGCTTGCCTGGCTCTAGCTCTGGAGCGGTTTGATTTGGAATTTAATGCCACTACACATACAGCAATCACTGCAATTACAAAAATTAGGAAAATAATACCACCAAATATCCCTCCAACAATAACTCCTGCTAATGCCCCAGCATTGACACTACTAGAGCCTGCAATGAATAATAAAGTAGATGATCACAGGAGGTCAAAAAGCATTTCATAAATGAATCATAGCTATTATGTACATGCTATATGTGTATACATTATTTATTATTGTGTACCTGCACAACTGACTCCAGCATCCTCAGAGTGACGACAATTATGATTAGTTGTATGAGAACAGTTAGTAAGGTATGATTCAGACCCAGTACAGGCAACATTATCCATTACTATGCTTCCTGTTCCTTGTCCAAAATAAGCATTACTATATGCGGTCCCTATATAAATTATAATGCAAAAAAAATTATTGAATACCGTATAACGGTAAATTTCAGAGGGGGTAAATTTTGGCAAATTTGGCATTTTGATAGCCATTTGTCAAAATAAGATCTGCCATTTTGAGCCATTATACGCATGCTCAATGGCACGTGGCTACAAATTCACTAAATTAAAACTTGCCAATCACCAAAATTTAGCAATTAGCTAAATTTTAGTCCATCCAAAATTTCCTGCTATACGGTATTTATCCCAGTGGCATGCCTAATCGCATGTGGACTTGAATCAAATAGTATTATTATACACAAAGGTATACACTTTATTTGCTGTGAATTACCTATAACTCAATAGTACATTGCACATGTACCTGTAACACTATATCCTAACTGTCTACATACAACAGTAGCATCATTAGTACCCCATGCATCATCACAGACAGTACCCCATGATCCATTTCTGCATACTTCAACACGTCCTTCTAAATTGCTGGATCCTCCAACAAGACGAACTGAGCCATCAATACAAACTGCAAAAAAATGTAAGCATCAAAGCTACCAGTATAATCCTTACTGTATGAGCATCTAACTCCAGCATCTTCAGAGTGACCACAATTATGAAAAGTTCTATGAGGGCAGCTAGTAAGGTATAATTCAGATCCAGTACAATGAACATCATCCATTACTATGCTTCCTGTTCCTTGTCCAAAATATGCACCACTAAATGCAGTCGCTAAAATAGTGCTTTTTATTAAATACTATAATTATTATTATGCACACATTACAAACTGGGTTTCCCACAAAGCATGTTAAGCGAGAATATGGAGCAACTTTAAAAATACATAATGAATCCAAATTTGATTGGAATCAGCTCAAACTTTTTACATAACATGATAAGAACATATATGTGTATCGGAAAAAATTACAAAAAATTGAGAATTCTCTCTTTTTCGATTCTGGTGAATTTGGTCAGACTTTTAAAATTATTGATTTCTGATTGGACTTTCTACACAACATAATAACAAGTCTATGCCAATAGGAACTATTATTCTAACTCGACAAAATGCCAGTGGCAAATATTTTGTCAAATTTTTTGAGCAACTTAAAAAATTCCTACATGTATGTAGATTTTTAAATTTGCTCAAAAATTAGCATTATGTTGAAATTCTGTGGGAAACCCTTACTATAAAAGGACTGAAATGTTATATACATGTAATACCTGATGCTTGTCCTAATCCTAACTGTCTACATACAACAGTGGCATCCCTATAGTCCCAGTAATCATCACAGACAGTACCCCATGATCCACTACTGCATACTTCAACACGTCCTTCAAAACTGTTGGATCCTCCAACAAGACGAACTGATCTACTAAAGCAAGCTGTAAAAAATAAAAAATTCAAGTACATACACATGTACATCATAACTGAATCTATAATCCTTACTATGTGAACATCTAACTCCAGCATCCTCAGAGTGACGACAATTATGAGAAGTTGTATGAGAGCAGTTGGTAAGAAATAATTCATATCCAGTACAAGCAACATCATCCATGAATATGCTTCCTGTTCCTTGTCCAAAATAAGCATCAGTAAGTGCAGTCCCTAATATAAAAGGATTGTAACGCTTAATGCATTTGTAATATGCGAGGCTGTAATATTAATACCTGATCCATATCCTAACTGTCTACATACAACACTAGCATCCCTATAGTCCCATGAATCATCACAGACAGTACCCCATGATCCACTATGGTATACTTCAACACGTCCTTCAGAACTGTTGGATCCTCCAACAAGACGAACCGAGCCATCAAATGGTGCTGAAATAAATAAATAAAAAAAGAAATGATATAATTAACAGTGTTATCATGATTTATGCATACCAGGACAAACCACTCCAACATCTTCACTGTGACCACAATTATGTGACAGAGGAGATCCATGACTGCATTGCTGGTATAAAGATGTTTCATTACCAACACAACTAACATCATCTAATACTATACTACCAGTCCCTTGTCCAAAGTAGGCTTCACCACGATAATAAGCACCTAAAATTAGAAAATGAAATTATATCTATAGAATGTGATGCTTTAAAGGATTGATTTGATTGTCATTCATTTCATTCATGTTAGTAAACTCTCATTCAATTCTTTTAGCATCTAATCACAACAAGCTATCTGACACATATCACTAAGTGGTAAGTACTTCATCTATGTGATTCAACTACAAAGTGTATAGCTTATTTATTAAGAAATGTCTTTCCAGCTAATGAAACTGTAATGTGTATTCATTTTATATGACAAAATTTACTTATAGAATTATAAAATAGTTATGTAAAAAATGCATGCATGATAGAGGTTTTGACCTTTTTAACACATTGGCTAGTATGGTTTTACATTGAAATTTAAATTATAAAATTCCTTCCTGGCTTACCGGTAGTAGGGTATCCAAGCTGTCTGCATACAACTTGAGCATTAGCATTAGA
>NW_003549665.1:0-953 GCF_000090795.2 Amphimedon queenslandica | reverse complement strand
CCTTCATGATATCTAGCACCATTGACAAGACGAAGTGAACCCTGAATACATTGACCTACCGATTAAAGTAAGATCATTTATATAAAATTGACTTATTAGCAGCAATGTCAATGATTAGCAGCAATGTCAATGAGGTATAACATTTGCGGTGGGAAAGTAATCATTCCAGTATCAATTAAAGTATAATTAAAAGTTGTAGAGTGGGTGCATGTATTATGCATGTACAATACAGTATGTGCTTGTTTTAATAAAAGTACAATAGTGCACATGTACATGCATGATATAATAGTGAGCCTGCCAAATTTTAGGAGAGGATGGGGAATTCTGTAGTGAATAGTCACTTATGTACTCTTGCAAATTAACCTTGTCATATTCATGAACATAAATGTCAGAAGTATGCTTGGTATGGGAAATGACATAGCATCAACTTTGAACCAAATCACATGACATGATGACACAAAAGATAGCACACATACACACACACATGACAACACATCAAACACAATTCTTCTCTTCATGGTTGAAGTTGAAACAGAATGCATAGCTACTGATGGGTGTACATACCATACAGCTGGAAACTTTTTATGCCAATAAATTTCGCTGTTTTAGGGGTTTTGTCGGATTTACGAAATTAAAATCCATAAAAAATCTAGATAATACGGTATAACTGAGGTGGCGGAATGCTTTTGATTTGAGAAAATTAAATCCACGAAAATGATTTTTGGGGTGAAATCGTGAAAGTTTAATCCCTCAAAAGTTTTCTGGCTATAGGTACATGATTGACCATAAAATCCTATTTATAAAGAAATGAATAAAGTGCCTTACTATTGAACAAGGCTAGCACAGCATAATCTTTAACCAAGGACACAGCAAGGTTATACAGCATATTAGATTCGTGCCCATCTATAATCACTTTACCTTTGATATAAATGAAATTCAAACAGACCACGAGT
>NW_003549663.1:3399-5119 GCF_000090795.2 Amphimedon queenslandica | reverse complement strand
TTCTTCAATTGCTCCCAGTGTATTGTAGTGGAGTCCTAAGCTGATACCCAATGTTATCCACTGAGTGTAATCAATTGATTTTAAATTTTTCATGACATTGGCAAGATCAGTAATATCTATGTATTATATACAATACAGATGATAGTAATAATATCAATGTTAATTGTATATGTACATTATGTACATTATGTATATTTTAAATACTGTAAATTACAAATTAGGACAGAAGCTAGGATCTTTTTGAATATGCATCCATAATACATTGGAACTCTATACCTTTAGCATGCAGCTTTTGTGGGAGGTTGAACAATTTTAATGCAAACAAAATTCTCCCATCCCGCAGTCATTAAATATACATGTAATTAAGGGGTTTACCTAGGTGTTTTGCTTGAGACACATCAGAACCTGTCAGGACATCCTCTTTCATTGGCTACAAAAATAACACCATAACAAATGATGTGACTCCAATGATTACAAAATTTACATTATTTCCCTTTGGTGACTTTGCTGTTGATGTGGGTGACATTTGTGTTGCTGGTGTTGACTGCATAGACATCAAGTATCAAAAATAAGAAGATACATTAAAATTATTTTTTACCTTACTGGTGTCTTTAAACCAAACCTTCTCCTGTTCAGTAAGAGCTCGGTAGCTACCTGTACTTTTGTCACAAAACACTTGAGAATCCTGAGATAAATTTGTTGGTGAAAGTTTTATGTAATGAGGTAGAGTTGTAGTTGGGCAGCTAGTGCAGACATACTTGAACTTGTGCTTGAATACATATCGAGTTGACTTGTTATTATTAGTACCTCCACTGGCACACTTCATTAATAGTTCTTCAACTTCCTTTGCTGCACCTTCTAAATAACCATGAATATCTTGACATATTTTTGTGAAGGAAACTAATTCGTGATCAAGATGATGATGTTGTACATTGATCTGAATAACATCAGTACAATCGGTGACTACTACATGCTCAATACTGGTGCTGTTGGGATCCTGATAACGGAGTGTAACATGGTTTCTGTAGACACCTTTTTCAAAACAAAGCTCAATTTTGCTTGCAAGTACAACCACAAAACGAGTGAAGAAACCAGGAGGTACATATCCACTATTGAAGGTAATATGAAGTGGTGCTGCTTGAATGATATCTGATGGTAAAGTCATTGAACTCCTGTTAACTTGTGTGGACTTGAGAACAAGAGGCATGAAATATTGCTTGGAAGGAGGAGGATATTTATCTGTCTTAACTTCAACAGCAATGCGGAAATGAACAAGTACTTTAAGAAAAATTTCTGATGATGCATCTTTATATTCTTTCCATAGCTCTACATAAAGTGGTTGAACAAGGATCCCACACTCATGAAACAGCTTCCATTCCTTGTGGTACCTGCCTCTGTTAGGGTTTACACTTAACGGAAAAATTTTTCCAAGAGCTTCCACAATATAACTCGGATTAATAATTATCATATCCTTCATGCCTTCAATTTGAGGGTAGAACAGCAACACGCCCAGTTCATGATAAAACATGAGAACATGGTGCATATCTTTTACAGGAATTTTACAATAAGCTCCAATTATACAAGCATCTTCAAAACTAATGACATTATTGTTCTTGCTCAGAACTTGAATGGCTTTTCGAAAGAGAATCCGACTAAGAGGTGTTTTTAAAACGAAGTTTTTCTTCTGTGAATCTAACGATAGCATCCCTTAAAGCTTGAA
>NW_003549663.1:0-3389 GCF_000090795.2 Amphimedon queenslandica | reverse complement strand
TCTGTGAATCTAACAATAGCATCCCTTAAAGCTTGAAGAGAAGGGTCTTCAGCCTCACCTTGCCCAGAAGTGGTGTTATCAACAATTACAGTACCTTCAATTAAAGCACTGAAATCTTTATCTTGATAATGCTGTTCAAGTTCTTTCTTTATTTCTAATTTTCTGTCCTTTACACAATCACCGTGAGTACCAACACAATACATTCGTGGAAATGCACAAAAACCTCCTTCATCATCATATGTCATTAGGTGACCATGAATGTTAGCCATCCAATTGAGCATGTAATTAAGTGTCGTCATAGGAACCTCTTCTTGGCCAATCGTCTCACCTTCAATATTAATAACTGGTTTCCAGTTGGACTCCAAATCCTTTTCTGCATCAAAAATAAGAAAGAATAATGTACGAGAAGTGAGAAAAACCGGCAAAATCTCAATAAAAGATGGCTGGCCACCACAGTCCCAAAAATGAAGAAATGGCTGTGGCTTTAGTGGCGAAGTGGGATTTCCATTAATGTAAGACAAAGCATCAGATATAATTTTTTCAACTTCAAGAATAATGTTGCTATGTGCTTCTGGGACAGACTGGGAACTTTTGTTATGAGCATATGCAGTAGCATCAGAGCCTTCAAATTTTTTCTTGTAAACAGCCAATATTAAACCAGCTAATTCTTCGATTTCATCCTCATGTGATACAGCTCTCCATTGATTTTTGAATGTGTGCCACTCGCGTGTGAATGGACGAACTTGACTAATATCTGATACGACAGTACTGGTAGTGTTAGGTTTCCATGGCAACTTCATAAGGGAACGTTTAAAGCTTGTCTTCCCCACTCCAGCAGTACCCAGAAAGAGAACACGTGAATAAGCAACATCCATTGCTCCTTCAGCTAGTGGCCTTTTTATATGCATTAGTTGTACGTCTTCTGGTCTAAAATAAACAACATACCATAAAGCAGAATAAAATTTGATCAAAATTTTGAAAAAAAAAAAGTAAACTAAATGGGTGTGACAGGGTGAAGAGACTGAAGACTAACAATAATATTGATGTTATTCTGAGTGTTATTCAGTCAACAAAAATATAGTATTTTGCAAAGTCTGCTTAGATAGACAATAAATTTTTTCTGCTTTTATGGTACAACTGCTACTGTATTATGTATATAGCAAAAAATTTTGTGGCTCAAAATTCACGAAAATAAATTCAGCAAGAATTAATTAAATACGGTTTAACATAGATAAATTAAAAACAAGTGTGTAAGTGTACAAATATTTCTAATATTGCTTTTACCACCTTGCATGCATTGCTGGGTTTTCATTAAAGGTCACCATACACCATGAAACACCTTTTATACAGGAGTCAATGGAGCTGAAACATGTTTCAAGAAGTTGGAAATGAAAGCATGCATCAAAAGGTCAAATCACCTACATTTTTGATTAAAAATTGATGGTACGTTGGCCTAACGTCATTGTAAACTAGCCTTTACTCTCTATTGTGTGACCAAGACAATAGTTTACTTATTGTTGATTGATATCAGAGAGAATAAAGACAGATTAAAAAATAACAAGCGTGCTTCCAAGCTGCCATTTTGTTGCTGTGGCCACACCCACTTTACGTGAGGAGCCAGGGGGGGCTGGGTAAAGCATTGCTAAGTGAGTCATAATTGTTATTTCTCCAATACAACGTGTATAAAAGATAAGAAGAAATGTAAGCATTGACATAAAATCAATTATGATACATCGCGGGGGCTGAATTCGGTCTTAGGAACGACCTTGGGGCTCGCCACAAGGTCATAAAAAGCTAAGTCATCAAAATTAAAGTAAATAATAGTACACATTATGACTTACATACTATTGTGTGACCAAGACAACAGTTTAATTATTGTTGATTGATATCAGAGAGAAAGACAGATTAAAAGATAAAATGTAAATAATAGTACACATTATGACTTACAAGCTATTGTGTGACCAAGACAACAGTTTAATTATTGTTGATTGATATCAGAGAGAAAGACAGATTAAAAGATAAAATGTAAATAATAGTACACATTATGACTTACTTCCTATTGTGTGGCCAAGACAACAGATTAATTATTGTTGATTGATATCAGAGAGAAAGACAGATTAAAAGATAAAATGTAAATAATAGTACACATTATGACTTACAAGCTATTGTGTCACCAAGACAACAGTTTAATTATTGTTGATTGGTATCAGAGAGAAAGACAGATTAAAAGATAAAATGTAAATAATAGTACACATTATGACTTACTCTCTATTGTGTGACCAAGACAACAGTTTAATTATTGTTGATTGATATCAGAGAGAAAGACAGATTAAAAGATAAAATGTAAATAATAGTACACATTATGACTTACTTCCTATTGTATGACCAAGACAACAGTTTAATTATTGTTGATTGATATCAGAGAGAAAGACAGATTAAAAGATAAAATGTAAATAATAGTACACATTATGACTTACGAACTATTGTGTGGCCAAGACAACAGATTAATTATTGTTGATTGATATCAGAGAGAAAGACAGATTAAAAGATAAAATGTAAATAATAGTACACATTATGACTTACAAGCTATTGTGTGACCAAGACAACAGTTTAATTATTGTTGATTGATATCAGAGAGAAAGACAGATTAAAAGATAAAATGTAAATAATAGTACACATTATGACTTACAAGCTATTGTGTGACCAAGACAACAGTTTAATTATTGTTGATTGATATCAGAGAGAAAGACAGATTAAAAGATAAAATGTAAATAATAGTACACATTATGACTTACTTCCTATTGTGTGGCCAAGACAACAGATTAATTATTGTTGATTGATATCAGAGAGAAAGACAGATTAAAAGATAAAATGTAAATAATAGTACACATTATGACTTACAAGCTATTGTGTGACCAAGACAACAGTTTAATTATTGTTGATTGATATCAGAGAGAAAGACAGATTAAAAGATAAAATGTAAATAATAGTACACATTATGACTTACTTCCTATTGTATGACCAAGACAACAGTTTAATTATTGTTGATTGATATCAGAGAGAAAGACAGATTAAAAGATAAAATGTAAATAATACTACACATTATGACTTACTTCCTATTGTGTGACCAAGACAACAGATTAATTATTGTTGATTGATATCAGAGAGAAAGACAGATTAAAAGATAAAATGTAAATAATAGTACACATTATGACTTACAAGCTATTGTGTGACCAAGACAACAGTTTAATTATTGTTGATTGATATCAGAGAGAAAGACAGATTAAAAGATAAAATGTAAATAATAGTACACATTATGACTTACTTCCTATTGTATGACCAAGACAACAGTTTAATTATTGTTGATTGATATCAGAGAGAAAGACAGA
>NW_003549659.1:3580-5130 GCF_000090795.2 Amphimedon queenslandica | reverse complement strand
GGTGGTCTCAAAGTAGTTCTAAAATGAGGACAAGTAGTGTGGTACCAATAGTATCTTCAATGTTCAAAGTACACAAAATTTTACATGCATTATGTAGCATGCATGGATTAGGTGTATTATGTCAGCGATACTATACAAGGATTGAACAAAAACGTAAAATTGAGTATTGCATCATCATTCATTACCATTCAATTATACTAGAAAATGCAAAATATTAAGGGCTAGTTCCATTCAAATATATTGACTACATGGATCATGAGATGAACATCAGCAGGCTACAGCTAGCTCATAACCGCCACATTAGCAATTATACACATACATTTATCATGCATTACAATTGAAATATCATCTGAATGATGACAAAGCATGATGTGGCACATATTTTGCTGATGCATAGCATACATGTAGTTCAGGATATTTACACAATACACAAGTAGGGCTACCTCTTTTAAAAACCAAGTGCTACGTGCAGGAAATCATCAGAGGTGAAGACTGAAGTTTTAAACATACCATCATCTTTATTGCAACCTTTATGTGGCTTGCTCCGATGCACAATGGCATACAGTACTAAAGGTCTTCTTTCCAGCAGCCATTCTTATAAAGAAGGGGTTAAATTTAATACATAACTAGTTAATAACCGGAACTTTTACAGTCATGTGTGATGGGAGGGTTCCGAACTTTTTCTATCTAATGTGACGGGAAAAGTGTACGAACCGGGTGGTATACGCATAGATATTATAGACTACGTAACCGGGATTGGAAACTAGGTCACGTGATCCATTCAAACCAGTACAAACCGGCTGACACAGGGTCCGTGATTGGATTTTGGTGGGTGTGGTCAAAAAATGGCTACTCATCGACGACATTCAAAGGAAGACTGCATTTAAACCAATGTTGATTTTTTGTTATTTTAATAATATTTCAATACTTTAGTGTTTGTGTAACATGACTATAATGAAAAAAATAATGATACCATTGTTATTTTGCAAATATACTGTGATATTGTTCAAATTTCTGTTACTTGCAAATTTTCAAAACTTTTTGCACCTGTTGCTCCATTACACGGGTAAAAATAGACTAACAAGATCATTGGAAATGTTTCCACAATCATTGTGCATGGAACTGTCATAGTTTCATTTACTGATTTGCTATGTGAGAGGAGTAATATCTGAAATACTGTTTCTGCGAACAGTCCACTGTCGTACCTGTTACAGCTTTTACAAAACAAGCAGAGGTTTCTCCTTTTGGGTGATGATAGGGTGATATTGTGTGCATGGAATTGGGGGGTTAGCATTTTAATTCATGCATTGCATTTGACTACAGTACTGCTTTAAAACCAAAAATTCATTATTTTCGCATGAAAAGCAAGCCACATGGTCAAATTTATTCTATTTAACGCCCAATTCAATCACGGACGTTGTCCACCAGGGAATCCTAGTTTCCAATCCCGGTTACGTAGTCTATAATATCTATGGTATACCATAGATATTAGAGTAAATGAAAGGGATAGGAAACTTCCGTTGCGTGGGTGGATTATTCCATTGAGATTA
>NW_003549659.1:0-3570 GCF_000090795.2 Amphimedon queenslandica | reverse complement strand
TTGGTCCCCATTATCTCAAAAGCAATATTATAAATGAAAGATTTAAAACAAGCCCCTATTAAAGAATTCTTTTCTTTAGGTCTTCCAACTTTAATAATTCCAAAAGCTTGTTTTCTCGACATTTTATGCTCAAAAACAAGTAAACTTTCCGTATTTAGTTGGGTACCATTATCTCACTGCTTGAACGAGTAATGACTAAAGAGACTTCAGATACAGAATCTAGATGAGTTATTCTGGGTCTTCCGCCTATTATCTTGTCTTTGTGAAGCATACTTTTGCTATTACAAGGGACGAATTATGGCCTAGTCAGGCTAGTCGCCCATTGTGGCGATGGAAAATAATAGCTAGAGTATACTAGTATCCGGATTCCTCCGCTTTCTAGGGTAAATAGCTTGATTTCCCGGGAACGGAAGTTTCCTATCCCTTTCATTTACTCTAATATCTATGGTATACGTACCGACGCGCCAGTCCCGCCTATTGCATGACGTCATAAGCAGTGCCCATTAATTTTTCACCGTCATTATTGTACACGCTACCTGTTATACAAACATAAAGTGTACAATAAAACTATTCTAGATCTATTAGCACTAAACTAATGTATTGTAGCGGATAATGTTAATTTAAGCTATTCCGCCTATTTTGATAGTCATTCAGTGGTGTTCGATCGTTTTGTTCAGAATCATCATCATCCTTTATTTTTTGCATTTTGTTGGCAATTTTTCTGCAGCAGCGACAGCATTCCCTCTTTATAGTTTTTCTATAACAAAACAGAAGGGTGATGATAAATAATGCTAGGATGCTAATAGTACAAAGCAGAAAACCAACGAGTAGCCATATAATAATTCTGTCTACAAAAATAGAATTATACATGATATGATTAACAAATATTTATCATTACCATGAGCACTCTTGTTTTTACAAGTTGGACATAAATGACTAGTCTCATTCAAAGGCAAAGCACATTGAGCTTGAGATCCACTTCTCAAATACTTCTTAGTGACATTAAAACCTACATAAAAGCCGGTACTTAATGACTGGGATAATTGATAGCTGAAGGGGAAGTTTTAGTGTCACCATTAGCTAAAATAAAAAATTAACGAACCATTATGTACATGCTTCATGGTACATGGCTACAAAATTGCCAAATTAAAACCTGCCAATTACCAAAAAATTGCAAAAATTTGCCATTTGTTGGTATAAATTTTCGCGAATCTTACCTTCTGCAGCCATTTTTCCTAGTGTGCCACACCTCTTTTTGCGAAATTTTATACCAACAAAATAAAACCTCTCTACAATACATTATCAAATCAAACATTTTATGTAGGTACCCACATAAAAGTCAGCACAAATACTAGCTCAAGAATTTGCAACAAAATTGGCTAAAACTTTATAAATATAAGGGTATTCTGGCAATATCAAACATCTAAAAAATTAAAAGAATCATTGTTAGCAGAAAAGTGAGGCTGGCCTATTTACTGTAAAAAATTTGCCTAAATTGAAATTATTATCCTTAATAATGACTTTTTGTCAACATGTGTTTGCATGCAATATACGGTATAAAGCATGATTTTAAGGTGTGAATCAGTAATGTAAGACCTGAACCCCGAGATGTCTGCCCAGTGGCGTAGCTACATAGGGGCCTGTGGGGGCAAATGCGCTTATAACTGCTTCTTGTGCCATGAGTTTTTTAGCAGCAAAATAAGACAAAAGTTCTGTCCAAAGGCTTCTCTAACAGCCAGACAAGGTTATAGATGTAATAAAGTAACTATGAAACTCGTCTTTGTTGATAACTCGACTTACTGTGATCATACTACTGCCCAAATGCAGCAAGGAAGGTTAAGAAAGCAGATATACCATCTTCTTTACATGTGAATGACTCTGAATAAGTGAATGTCAGTCACAGCCTGAACTAACTTGGACTACATTGCTACAACTGCCTGTCTAGCCATATCATTTATTTCCTAAGTGCTAAACTTTAACTTTAATGACAACTGAAAGCAGATCAAGAACCACACTCCATCAAGTTCTGAGCTGCTTAAAATGCAAAATCCATGCATGAGTATCTAGTCTGTCAACATCTATTGTATGTACATTGCTTTGCTTGCGTAGGCTCGCCCCTTTAATGTTTTACATTTGTCTAGTAAAACATGAATTTTACTAAGAAATAAAACATAACGGGGAGAATTTAAAATTTACTTACTGCATATTAATGCCACATGCTCTTCATAGCTGTCAAGTTTATATTTGTTTGGTATCATACAGTGGGTAAAACATTCAAAAGAACCAGTTTCATTAGTACAAGTGTATTCTGTGGCTATAACACACATTTTAGAAGGAGAACTATCAAAATTAAGATTTAATAATACAACATTATTAATAACATACCCAGAAGATTCTGAAGCCCAGTTATTTTGAGACCCTGTGTATCCATACTGTCTACATATTGAATCAGATACTGTTTTAGTGAAGGCTGCATTTCTACACACAGGATACCACTCATTGTAAAGATATACTTTAACTACACCATCAGTTGGTGTGTCAGTCTTTGTCTTATCAAGATATACTTGACCTTTGTAAGGATGATCTTTTCTTCTATTAGTATCTAGATATATTATACACAATAGGTAACCATTTGAATGTGGCTAAGGTGCCACAAGATATTATAATCGAGGAAGGTTCAGAAAATTTGATCACTTGCCATGCTTTTAGCCATCAGCATTATGCATTAGAGTATTGAGTATGTACATGAAAACATAAAATCACTTATTCTCATGAGAACTCACTGCAGACAATTTTTGCAGGTGTACATGTTTCTGTTTCATTCAGAACAGGATCAGAAATGTTACAACGCATAATGTTGGTTTCACCATATAAAGAGTAGTTTGAAGTTGATGGACATAAAACTTGAGTGATTACATGATCAGACACTGATGAACTAAAAACAGATATGTACCATTATTTTGATTAAAATAATGAAATAACTTACAATCCACTTATATTGAAATAAGTAGCATTAATAAATCCTTTCTGCCGACACACAACATGAGCTACCTCAAGTTTTATACCTTCAAAACAAATTGTCCTCCAGCCCTTTTTTATGCCATAATATAACTGTAGTGGATCCAACTTAACATCCCACAGCTGATTTCCTTCATCTAAAAATGATATTAAATATCCAAAAATTATAAATCAGAAATATTTTCTGCTATGCAGTAAAAGCGATCACAATTAATAATATTCTTAATGTAGTACAATACAAACTAAAAATATTTTTCACAATATCTTTCGTCAAGAGTACTCTTGCTTTCGTGTAATATAGTTATGTATTAAAAATTTGCATTTAGATGCTTTGTTATATTGTTTGCTATTATAATAATTTTTTGTTACTATTACTATGATTATCATTATAATGGTTATTATTATTATTATGTTAATGTAATCACACAACACTAAGTTGGTATATGTACAATATCGGTCTATAACAAATAGACTATGATATAAATCACATGCTTAAATGTCTCCTTAAGATTCTTGCAGTCCCCAATAATGCTGTTTTCTGTAAGTGTTCGA
>NW_003549658.1:3520-5132 GCF_000090795.2 Amphimedon queenslandica | reverse complement strand
CTCTGCAAGCCTCCTATCCTACACAGAGATGTCAGCAGTGCTAACGTACTCCTTCAATCAATGGGAGGTGGCTATGGCAGTGGGTGGAGAGCTAAGCTTTCCGATTATGGCTCAGCTAATCTTCAGCCTCTCATTGGAAATACTTCGAATCCAGGGAATCCTGTATACTCAGCACCCGAAGCAGCCAATCCAATAGATCATTCTCCTGCAATGGATGCCTACAGTTATGGTGTTCTTCTTTTAGAGATGGTGACACGTCGTATACCATTACCACACGAGAGGATCGGTCTGATTGATAATGTCCGTAAAGTACCTTTCAAATCTCTCATTCAACACTGTGTGGTGACAGATCCTGCAAAACGACTCAAAATGTCTGAGATTATAATCGAATTAAATGATATGCTATATTAAATAATTATTTAATATTTATTTTTTTTAATATTTATTTTTTGAATTTTTTATTGGAAAATCATAAATTCAGCCTTCAAGCCCACCCCACGTGCGTTCACGTGTCAGACCACTCCTTTTAGAAATTAGCATGGCGTCTTGTAGCTCAGCTGGAGTTGATGAAGATCAGTTGGGAGAAGGAGATGTGGTTCAGAAACCGTCAAAAATACCAAAGACTTCGATATGGGACACAACTGACGAAGAGTCCATTCAATCACAGGTTAGCTGCAGCAGATAAAAGCTGCCTTCTTTCAGTTAAAAAATTCTGCTTCTCTTCTCATTTTTACCTCTCCCCCTCCCTTCTAGTTAATAATGAGTGTCCTGTACAATGGTGGCTGCTTGGGTCTGTCCTATTATGACACTGAGTCTGGCCAGTTGTGTATAATGCTGGATGTAGCTGAAACTAAAGACTATGAGATCCTTAAACGAGGTAGCTACATGCATCTACTGACTATTATAATAGGTTCTAGTCCTGAGGGAGATACTGGTAGTATATTTGCTTGTAGTATTTCAGTTGAAGTTCTTCCAAGTGTTGAGTTTATATATAATTTCTGATTTGCAATTCATTTACTTTTATTTATTTATTTCGCAGTTATAATGCAAGTGGAGCCAAGCATTGTATTATCTAGCTCTAAACAAAACGAAAACATGCAACAGATACTGAAAGACTGTAAGTCTTAGATCTACTACTTGTAGTTAGATGTTGTGCCTAAATATTTACCTTAAATCCACAGCTTTTAAATTCTAAATGTGTCTTATTCATGCAAGACTCTTCTTAACAGCAATTTCTTTATAATAGGTTCTAGTCCTGAGGGAGATACTGGTAGTATATTTGCTTGTAGTATTTCAGTTGAAGTTCTTCCAAGTGTTGAGTTTAGTAAGTAATATGCACGTATTTACTATTCCATTCCATGATACAAGTATATGGCTCAAAAATCGGGCCAAAGTCCCTGTACTATACTACAGGGTCATGGGCCCAATTTTTTCAAAATTGAAAAGGAGAAAATTCTTCGTTTTTATATTTTTTTCTGATACATATACATGTACTTGTGTTGCGTAGAAAGTTTGAGCTAATTCCAATCAAAGTTGGATTTTTATGAACTTTTAAAATTACTCAAAAATCGGGCAAAGTCCCTGTACTACAAGAACATAAAAAATTAAAAAA
>NW_003549658.1:0-1977 GCF_000090795.2 Amphimedon queenslandica | reverse complement strand
CTTCATTTTTATATTTTTTTCTGATACATATACATGTACTTGTGTTGCATAGAAAGTTTAAGTTGGTTCCGATCAAAATTAAATTTTTTAATGATCTTTTAAAATTACTCAAAAACTGGGCCAAAGTCCCTGTACTATAGTACAGGGTCACAGGCCAAATTTCGCTAAAATTAAAAAAGAGAGAATTCTCCATTTTTATAATTTTTTCTGATGCATATACATGTACTTATGTTGCGTAGAAAGTTTGAGCTGATTCTGATCAAAATAGAATTTTTTATGATTTTTAAAAGTTGCCAAAAATTCTTTCTAATCTTGTGCGTGTACATCTACAATGATTGCAGTATGTTTTTGATAATTTTGACCTAATTTTTGCATTCTCTTACTTTCTTTGTTAGAGTATGAAACTGCTCATCGTCGCATTATGTCTTACTCATGGCCCGGAGTACAAGGGGCGGGTACTGGTGAGGGTAGGACCGAGGGTATGGAGAAAGAGAGAGAAGTTAGGATATCATCAATCATACCAATGGACTCCAGTAATATGGTCAGTCTATAACACTCTACAGCCTATACTAGGGCAATCGGGTACTAATTATCCTTAATATAAAGGTGTCCTCATTTCAGAGGTAGTTTTGTATAGTTTTGTACCATTTAAGGCATTAAAAATGTCCTCTTTATAGAGGTGTCTTTTTTATGACACAGCAATTTTATGTGTGTAACTATTATGTAGTATTACATGTATGTGTATAGATTATGAAGCCAGAGGCTCTAATTGTTTTTCATTATTTTGTAGGTGAGGAGTATTGGTGCTTTATTGAAGTACTTGGATAAGAAGAGGATTGGGATAGAGCTTGAAGACATAGGGACACACGTACCAATACTGTCTGTCAAGAGATTCACACTGTAATATATTCCTCACTTTACACTACTCACATGTACATGTGCATGTATAGTCAAACCTTTCTATTATCGACACCTTGGGACCCAATAAAACTGTCCTGATTATAGATGTTACCATGTTCTTAATTGTTTCAGAGGTTCATTAATACACATTTATATTGTATTAGGATTGATATACTACCTGTCCTGATTATAGAGTTGTCCCTATTTTAGACTGTCCACAATAGCAGGCTTGATTGTACATTTAATGACATTGATTGCTTCTATTCTTCATTTCTTTCTGTAGAGATAATTTACTCCTGATGGATGAAACAGCTTTTAGGTACTACACGTGCATGTACATTTTCCTGTTAAAAATTTTATGCTATTTTTTTGTTCCTATAGCTCATTGAGGATATTCTATAGAGAAAATCACCCATCAGTGTATAAAGGATCGTCTGGTTCTAAAGAAGGACTCTCATTATTTGGTAAGAGGGGGAAAGGAATGAAGATGGAGGAGTGTGTCAAAGTGAATTTTAGATGTCTATGTTACATTTTAGGTATTGCTAATCACACAAGGTCATCTTTGGGACACAAACTGTTAAAGTATGTATTTAAAGATAAAATATACATTAAAAATCTCAACAAAGCTACTAAAATTATTTATTATTGCATGACAGATTTTCCTATTATTATTATTGTTTCATTGTTATTAACACTAATACAGGTTGTGGTTCCTACGTCCTTTGAAAGATATTGGCACATTGTCCGAGCGCCTTGATGCTATTGAGTACCTCTCATCGATCAAGAACAATGAAACTGTTGCTTCTTTAACTGATTGCCTCAAGAACATAAAAAATATACCAGTAAAATATCAAGCACTTTTAAAAATATTTTTATGTATTTTGTAGAGGATTCTTGTTCGTATGTCTCAGTCACATTTAAGCATCACTGATTGGCAGTCTTTATATAAAGTATGCCTATCCATGTGATGGTATAATCATTGATATATAATTACTGTGTTTGAAAATATTTTAGACAACTTTCAATGCTATTAACATTTGTGAACTGTGCTCTACGCTACCACAAAATATATATATA
>NW_003549657.1:3420-5135 GCF_000090795.2 Amphimedon queenslandica | reverse complement strand
CTTTTGTGGACTATACTTGTATTCCTGAATGCTATGAGTGCGTTACTAAGGACTGGTATCCAGCGATGATGTCATCACTGACCAATCAGTCATCACCTCATCCTATCAATGATAGAAGTAGGACCTATTCCACAATACTAGGAGCTCCGCCCATTAATGATTAAAACTTTATTTTTAAATTGAGTGTGTATATTTTATATTTTTCATTCCATTTTTATAATTATTTCTATTATTATTATAAATTTTAAACAAAAAATTAATTGACAAAAATAAAATAGCAATCAAACTTGTTAAGTTATTATACATGTACATTACAAATATTTATCTCTAATGTAACTAGCAATAGGTTTCTGTTCTATTGTATCCAGTGCTGTAGCTAATGATGACCAACTGGGACCTCCTTTCTCTCTCACTCTATCTTGTCCTCTTAACCAGGCAGACATACACTCACGGAAACACTCCACTGGATCTCCTCTATTCTTCTTGTCTATATCCACTAGTCTAGGATCATATAATCCTAACTGTAGACCTAGTCTGTGCCATACAGAACAAGGCAAGTGTTGATCTGATGTTAATTCTTTAATGACATCAGCAAGATCTTTAATATCTATAAAAATAATAATTAATAATGTGTATATACACTGTACAGTCTACACTCCCACTACTTGACAATTGTGATAGTACATATTATAACATACCTAGCTTTATTGGAGTCAATGGTGTCTTGAATTCTTCAGTTATTTCAATCACTTCCTATACAATAATAATAATAATAATAACTGATATTTGTCACTGTGCTTGTTTATCAAGGTGATATACATCAGTAGTGTATTGCTGAAAGGTAAGTTTATCAGATGTACAAGTATATATTATTAGTAGTAAAAGCCACACAATGACAACCCACAATTATGACAAAGACTGAGTAATTTTGATAAGAAATAAAGATATGACCTTTTGATTATTAGTGCTTGTATTAATGTATCAAACAGTTTGTGTGTGTTAATTCTTACCTTAATATCACGTCCTCCTAATAGTGACAGGCTACTAATATCTGATAATGATTCATCAGCTAGGATCTCCTTCAATCTTGTACGTCTAGTACCAGTGGCATTTACTAAAAACTCTTCTCTCTTGACAATAGCAGACATCACAGCTTTTACACTATACACTGTCCTTTCTCTTGGTGTATCCACAGGATAGGCTAGTTCTTTAGGATCAATAACTAACTCTTTTACCTCTAGACTGGGACAGGATTCTTTATAAACGCTCATTACCTTTCCTATCACATCTCTTCTTAGAGACACCATATTGTCACTGTAACCTTTCTCAAAGGACATCATTACTAGTACACACTGGCTCTCATCCACAATCTCTACCAGTGATCCTACACCATCACTATTAGACCAATAAAGTCCATTTTTCCAAAATGTACAACATCGCTTTAACTGGTCATCTTCTTGAGGTTGAGCCATTTTGTAAGCAAGACGTAATGAGAAGACATGGAAGTATCGAGGAGGAAAGAAATGATGTTTACTAGTACACTGTAGACACCAACCGAACTGGTACACTTCACTAGTCATCTCATCAGGTCTATCACTAGAAAAAAGACATGGAAAGTGTAACAACCTTTCTCCTTTTCTTTCTCTCCCTCCCTCCTCCTCCTCCTCTTCCACTGCTAACTGATGGAGGTTTGTCATTCTTAGGAAAGATGGACT
>NW_003549657.1:0-2177 GCF_000090795.2 Amphimedon queenslandica | reverse complement strand
TCATGACAGAAAGAGTATCAGTTTCCCCTTCCTTCTTAGCTAGTTTAAATGGTGTTTTCCCCTCATTATCTTTAGCCAATGGATCACATTTACCAGTTGATAGTAAATATTCAGCAGCTGCAGAACTACCCCAATGAGCAGCACGGTGAAGAGGTGTCCACCCCAACAACCTGTCAACAGCCATTGGATCACAGTGACACTCATCAATGAGATATCTCATCACATCAACATGATTATCTCGTGCAGCATAATGAAGACAAGTCCAATCCAGATCATCTCTTTCGTGTGGGTCACAGTGATATTTAGTGATGAGATCTTTTGTAACATCTAACCAGCCATTCCTTGAAGACAAATGAAGTAAACTGGTATAATTAGTCACTATATATATTCTTTTGATTTTATTCAGTTCCTTCACTAATGATAGTAACCGAACAGCTTCTTTATGATCTCCTCTCTCAAACGCAGCCCAACACTTGTCCTCTAAGGACATCTTGTGATCAGTTAATTAGATTCATTGATAGTTAATTAGTTTTTACTAGAAGTGCCCGCCCACACATCAGGAATTCATTATCAATAGATTCAATACACTTCACATGCAACAATGAATAATAGAATAGATAATTGTAATAGATCACAATAATAACAGCAAGAAAATAAAATAATACCATAATTGTCAGTGAATAAAATAAAATGATGTCAAATAAAACAATTGATTAACTCATAAACAGCTAATGACTACAAGAGAGGATCATGAAGAGAGAGGAAGAGGAGCAGGTAGAGCTGGTTGTTAGCAGCTGGTTGTTGTTAAGGTTCTCTGACGTAAGTCTTTGGAAATATACCAACTTTATCCTGACACACACCATGATACCAGTTATCATCAACTGAGGGAGAGAGAAAGAGAGGGAGGGAGAATAATAAATTATTTTTAGTAAAAATAGTGAAAATTATTTTGAATTTTAGATGATCATTAATTGCTGGTGATTTGATAATGCTGAAATCATGAAGATATAATCCACTCCATTTTGTTTTATTGTTCACATGCTCAATGAAAAAATGGCTGCTACATTATAACCTCCCATCACCACTAATACAATAATAGAATCACCCAATATTAAGCACATTCAAAATTACCCACTAAACAGTAATACAGTAATACTTGCAGTATATAGACACATGTACATGTACATGTATATGTACGTGTTCATATGTACATGTACATGTACATATGCAGCTGCTGCTGTTGTTCAAGTACAATGTACATGCAGTTTTAAAATACAGATCATCAGTTCTTCTTTACCTTCTTTTAATATTTGAATTATTTCTCCCTCAGAGAAGGTCAGTTCATCAGAATATTGAGCTGTGTAGTCTCCAATAGCAACCACTTCTCTACCAGTTGATGTACCACCAGTTGGTGAAGTGGACACTCCATTAGCATCACCATTAGTCTAAACAATAATAAGTCAATAAATTAATAATAAAGAAAGCTGATTCTGTTTGTGGAATAATTACTGTCAAAACAAAATATTTTTACAAATTTTTGAAGTTGCTCCAAAATCGGACCAAAGTCCCTGTACTATACTACAGGGTCACGGGCTAAAATTTTGCCAAAATGAAAAGGTGAGAATTCTCCATTTTTATAATGTTTTCTGATACATATACATGTACTTATGTTGTGTAGAAAGTTTGAGCTGATTCCGATCAAAATTGGATTTTTTATGAATTATTTTTAAAGTTACTAGTTACTCCAAAAGCCATATCCTCTATTATGAAGCTAATTGTCAGCTCATGAAGCTCATGCTTTTTAGCTCACTTAGCATGCTTTGTGGGAAACTCAGGATGTACATGTACATGTAATGGGTATACTAGGTGCTGTCCGTTAAATGGAGATGTCTAGCTGCTATAAAAAGGAGAGAGTGCCCATTATATAGAGGCTACACTGTATGATCCTCCTGTATCAATAGAAGCCAGTAGTATCAAAGTCAGGAACTATGCAGTCACAGTTCAGTATGATATCACAACAACAACAAATTATAACAACAAAAACAACAACAAAGAAGCAGTGACTTTGTGGTTAAAAGGATAATGACACCCATAATTATTAATTACTGACTATGTCTGGTATTTCTACCTCTTTGCTTCAGTGAAGGGGATTATACTGATACCAGCTCAATGCATCA
>NW_003549655.1:3912-5147 GCF_000090795.2 Amphimedon queenslandica | reverse complement strand
TAGTCTTGGACAAAATTAGCATTTTAGCATTTAGTCTAACTGTGCAAATTATTAATGTTAATAGATAATTAACATTAATAATTTTAACAAAGATAGATGTTCATGTACTTGTTTTTACAGGGTCTCAGGCCATATTTCTGTAATAAATATTAATAACTGTTAACTAGTATAATGTATTAACTAGGGCCCTTGTGGTCAGACTGATTAATAGTTTTCTCTATGGTGTGTGACCTCTGTATACTTCTCTCTCTCAGTCTCTCTCTTTCACTATTATTGTTATTTGGTTGGTATAATAAAGCCGGTCCAGGCGGCATTACAATTGGCGCAGTGGGCAGGATCAGCCAAGTCTCTTTCTCTAAGCCTTCTAGCCGGATAACAATTCTTTGTTTCCGGCCACGAAACGTGGTTAGCCGCCATTTTAAATTCTGTTTTCTTTCCTTTTTTTTTAATTCTCACTCTCAGGCAACCAACTCTGAATACCATGGCTGCTAAGCCTATCATACTGCCAGATGCATACTCGGGAGAGACCAACTGGGAACAGTGGCTGTTACATTTCAACGACTGCGCGGATGTGAACTCGTGGGACGCGGCCAATAAATTGAAGTTTCTCAGGGTGAGGTTGACTGGCAGAGCTCAAACGGTCTTCCACCGACTCTCTGACACCGATAAAGCATCATTTGATGATGCAGTTTTGGCATTAGAGGCGCATTTTGAGCCAAAGGGGAAAAGAGAATTATATCTTGCTGATTTCTCCACTCGCACTAAGAGGCTAACAGAGACTTGGGTGGAGTATGCTGATGAGCTACGGGGGTTGGTAGAGAAGGCCTACCCAGATCTCAGTGCGGCAGCACACGAGCAGCTTGCCCTCACTCAGTTATTTAATTCTATTACAGACCCACAAGTGGTCCTCGCAGTAAAACAGAAGAATCCGAAATCTTTGTCTGAGGCTGTCACAGCAACATTACAAATTGAATGTATTCTAACCTCTACTCGTGTTGCTTCAACGAGCTCCCCGAAAGATGAACCGGTCAGTTTGCCAGCACACTCAGTTTCTCAGGATGACAGGCTGTTGGAGCTTATTGCAAAGTTGTCTGATAAAATTGATAATATGGCCACACAGACTCGTCAGCCTCGCTATAATAACAGACCACGTCCAGCACAACAAAGGCCTGTTTCAGGACTACCCGACTCTTCTCAGACTCCTAGACGGCCTGTTGTATGTTTCAGGTGCCATC
>NW_003549655.1:0-3594 GCF_000090795.2 Amphimedon queenslandica | reverse complement strand
ATGGCACACCTGTATTTATCCCTACTGTTGCACCACCCAATAGGAGTACCACTCTGTGTGCTGTTCTCAATGACACCGTTCGTATTCCACCATACTCTGAACTGGAGACCTTGGCTTTTGTTAATGATTTTGCTTGTGAAAGTGGTATCTGGCTAGTTGAAGACAATTTGTCTACATCCAAGAGACTCAACTCTACAGTGGCAAGGGCCATTGTGACTCCAAATAATCATATAGTGGTACGCCTTATTAATCTAGCTAATACACCTGCCACTATCTACAAGGGCACTCGTATTGCCTCACTCTCTCAACTACCACAGTCTCATCTTCAGGTGTCACAAGTGACAACCACTCCCTCATTACATAAGCAAGACCTCCTTAGGAGTATTGCACAGAGCATTACTACCATTTCAGACTCAGAGAAAGAGCAGTTCTACTCACTTCTACTCTCATTTTCAGAAGTTTTCCCGGATGATGATGATGACTTTGGTCTTACTCATCTCCTTCAACACAGCATTGACACTGGGTCAGCACCACCGATACGACAACCTCCGAGACGGGTTCCTAAGCATAAACAACAGGAGGCTCACCAGCTTCTTCAAAGTATGCTTGACAGAAATATAATTGCTAAGTCTCATAGTCCATGGTCTTCTCCTATTATTTTAGTGCAGAAGAAGGATGGGTCACTTCGATTTTGCATTGATTACCGTAAAGTCAATGAGGTGACTAAGAAGGACGCTTACCCTCTCCCACGCATTGACGAGACATTGGACACGCTGGCTGGCTCTGTATGGTTCACAACTCTGGACCTTCTGAGTGGTTACTGGCAGGTAGAAGTGGAGGAGAAGGACCGTGACAAGACAGCTTTCTGTACCAGAGAAGGTTTGTTTCACTTCAATGTCATGCCCTTTGGGCTATGCAATGCCCCAGCTACCTTTCAACGTCTTATGGACATGCTTCTAGCTGGGCTGCTATGGGAGTCGTGTCTTGTTTACATTGATGATGTGATCATCATGGGGAAGGATGTCCAATCTCATTTAGCCAATATTGCAACAGTATTCTCACGTCTCCGTGATGCTGGACTAAAAGTTAAGCCATCCAAATGTGAATTCTTTAAGAGGGAAGTTAAGTTCTTGGGACATATTGTTTCCAATTGTGGCATTTCAACGGATCCCTTAAAGACGGATAAAATAGCTCTGTGGCCTACACCAATTAATCAGCAGCAACTACAGCAATTCCTGGGATTGGCTAGTTATTACAGGCGATTTGTTCGTAATTTTGCAGCTATCTGTAGACCACTTCATCGACTCACTGAAAAGAATGCTCTATTTCGCTGGACTAGTGAATGTGACAATGCCTTTCATCAACTGAAACAACTACTGACCTCAGCCCCGGTTCTCTCATACCCTGATTTTTCAAAGCCTTTTACTTTGGACACTGATGCCAGTAATGAGGCAATTGGAGCTGTTTTATCCCAGAACCACAATGGAATGGAGCATGTTGTTGCATATGCTAGCAAGTCCCTAACAAAGGCTGAGAAGAACTATAGTGTAACTCGTAGGGAGTTACTTGCTATCGTTACTTTTACCGATCATTTCCGTCAATATTTGCTAGGTCGTAAATTTGTACTACGTACTGACCACCACTCTTTATCATGGCTGCGAAATTTTCGAAATCCAGATGGCCAGCTCGCTCGATGGTTGGAGAGACTAGCAGAATACAATTTTCAAATTGACCATAGAGCAGGGTGTAAACATAATAATGCTGATGCTCTTTCTCGTTACCCTGTACAAGATGATATTGTTACTGCTGTCATCTCTGGAAATGATAACATTCCCTTCACACTTTTCTCTTATTCACCAGCTGATATACGCCAGTTTCAGTTGGAAGACAGTACCCTGAGTCAAGTACTGATAGCTAAGGAGCAAAAACATCGCCCTTCTCATGCTGTTACTAATGGTTATGGTATTCATACTAGGAAGTTATTTCAAATGTGGGATCAACTTGATGTTAGGCAGGGAATTTTATTTCGCATCTTTCACAATTCAGATAATGACTCCACGATTAGGCAACTTGTGGTCCCATTCTCTCTTCGTAGTGATATTTTAGAGCACATACATGCAGGATCTGTGGGTGGACATTTGGGCCAATCCAAAACATTACAGAAACTTAAGGACCGTTTCTATTGGCCAGGACACTATAATGATGTCATCATGTGGTGCTCTACCTGTTCTTCTTGTGCTACTAGAAAAGCAGCAACACCTAAAGCTAAAGCCCCTCTTGATCCTATTACAGTTGGTAGCCCCTTACAATTAGTTGCTGTAGACCTTCTAGGTCCTCTCCCAAAAAGTCAGAGTGGCAATTCATATATCCTAGTAGCAGCTGACTACTTCACAAAGTGGTGTGAGGCTTACCCCCTTCCTAATATGGAGGCGGTCACTGTTGCAACTGTACTTACAAATGAAATGTCTTCAGATTTCCCCACCTGAGTGGCTGCATTCGGATCAAGGTCGTCCGTTTGATGGGTGTCTGCTCAAAGAAATTTGTCGTATTCTCCAAATTCACAAATCACGTACATCTCCTTATCATCCCCAGTGTGATGGTTTAGTTGAAAGATTTAACCGCACCCTTCTTAACATGTTGGCAACAACAGCTAAAGACAACCCTCTTAACTGGGAACAATACCTTCGTCCAGTATGCTTTGCATACAACACCAGCACCCACTCCTCAACTGGTTTCACTCCATTCTACCTCATGTATGGTCGGGAAGCTCGATTGCCTGCTGATCTTGATTTTGGTATAACTTCTCCTTCTCAAGACAGTGTATCAACTCTTACTTACTCACGTCAGATGCAGCTCACATTGCATTATGCATATCAGAAAGTCAGGGAAACATTGGGAAATGTGCAGAAGAGACAAAAGATGCTTTATGATCGCACAGTGCATGGGAAGCCCTACAATGATGGTGATTTAGTATGGTTACACTCTACTGTGGTTCCCCCTAATAGTCATCGTAAACTGCATCATCCTTGGACAGGACCGTACAAAATTGTCTCTAAGTTATCTGACTTAAACTACAAAATTGCTCCAATTCAGGATTTGTCCAAAGTCTCTATTGTGCACTTTGATCGTTTAAAACCATACACTCAAGGTACTCGTCTCACTACTCCTCCCTCTCTCTCATCTTCTCATTCTACTCCCTCTCAATCATCATATCAAATTGGAGACAATATCACATTGCTTGACTTCTCAGACGATGAGTCATCAGATGATGATGCTCATGGTGCTCCTGTTAATCCACCCACACGTCGCTATCCTACTCGTCATCGTTTTCCTCCAGATAGGGGTGAATTTGTATTCTACTAAAGGCGGGACGCCTTTCTTTTCAGAGGGGAGCTGTGTAATATATATTAATAACTGTTAACTAGTATAATGTATTAACTAGGGCCCTTGTGGTCAGACTGATTAATAGTTTTCTCTATGGTGTGTGACCTCTGTATACTTCTCTCTCTCAGTCTCTCTCTTTCACTATTATTGTTATTTGGTTGGTATAATAAAGCCGGTCCAGGCGGCATTACATACACATGGTGACCAACA
>NW_003549654.1:3672-5147 GCF_000090795.2 Amphimedon queenslandica | reverse complement strand
ATTATTATTATTATGGAGCCTGAGATTCCATCTTCTCTAGTGCTGTCAAAAATGTACGGCAAACACTGGTAGCAAAGTGACTTGCCATATCCAGTAGGCAAGACCCCAAAGACATCATTACCATCCTTAAAACAAGCTATAACCTTGGCCTGATCATCTTTTAAAACATATCCCAATCTCGCAGCAGCATCTTGCATTACAGTTGCCATAGTTTAATTGGTAATGTAAGGGTTAATATTAAAATTAGAGTCACTGTGAGTCATTTCCGGCACTGCACAAAACTGTGCAGTTCAGAACAAATTCTAGATACGGATTGGTCCTGACCCTCCTAGCTTTGCGAGGGTCAGGCTCCGCCTGACTAGGTGAATACCGTTTTCAAGGCCATCCATGCTTGTTATCATGTTATTAATAATTTATTATGGTCACGCCTATCTTCAGAATTAATTTTCATCAGAATTAATTTTCGTTCAGAATTAATAGCAACGAAACAGACGAAAATAAGCACCAGTCGAAAATTACCCGCTATACGGTAACTTGCCCTATTATGCTCCAAATTATGCTAGCATAATTTGCCTAGCCCTAGCATGAGCAAGGACAGTAAATTGAGTGCAGGACATAAAAATAATAAATTATTAGATTATAGACTAATAGACAAAGACTGGAGGAACAGTAAACTACCAACACTTGATATAGAAGTAAGTAGAACAACAAAAATAATTGGGGTGAGCATGGGCGAGCCCCACTAAGACGACTCGTGTTTGTTTGGAAGATTTCGACAGAAGGTAGAAATGTAATTTGATTTACTACCCTCCTCTCTCTCCCTCCCTCCCTCCAGATTCCCTCCCTGATAGTTCATGGAGTACATTGAAGGCAATATTAAGACAAAATATTAATAAATTTGAAAACATTTACTATAGAGTTGTATCTAGAGAACACATTACTACTAATTAAATTTCATAGATAGCTACATAATGATAAACATGATTCTTCTACTTGAGAGGGAGGTATATACAAGTAATAGTAATAATAATAATGATATACAAGAAATAATGATAAATACAGATGACAAGGGAAAAGAAGCATGCAAGAAAACACATCACAGAACAATAGAAAAATACAATTATAATTAGTGCTATTAGCTCTCTGTTTATTGTTAATAGTGCCTCAGTTACACTTTCTTCATGCATGTAGTATACTGCTATTGATAATGGAGGACTATCCAGCAAAGTATCAAAAAGAAATTTAAAAAAATTATCAATCCTTATGTATAATCCACAATTTGTGGCAGTCGTTCCAGTGTCATACGGGATTGGATCTGCTGGTGAAACTACAGCATACATGGAACCATTTAATTTAATTTTATTATAATACATGTAATCAGCTGCATTTAGATTTCTTGTTATATTCATTTGTGATGTGCAGTTTATGAAAGCACTAATGAACTCATCTAAGGATGTCATTGGCTCTGAGTATAT
>NW_003549654.1:0-2731 GCF_000090795.2 Amphimedon queenslandica | reverse complement strand
GCTTGGTAGATCTACTTCAGCCATAGCATCTTTGTGCAACCAAATATTAATTTTTCCATTGACAGAAGTTTTCTGGAATTGAAGTCCTTTTTTGAATGCTGCTGATTCAGTTAAATGTGATATTTTAATTCTGAGTGTAATATTGTGAGCAGCAACAATATATCCAGCAATAAAGTAATCAAAGTTATTGATAGGTAGATCTGCAATGCTCAATGTTTGATGAGAGACTAAATTATAGTCTTGATTGTGTAAAAGTAAATTATTTTCATATAGACATCTGAGCATTAAACTACTTATTCCTATATAAATGGTATCATCCGAACACTCACGGAAAAAAATGGTTCTCAACATATTCAGTGTTGGTATTTTTCTGTCAATTTCCTTTGATAATCCAACATAAAAAATGAGAACATCCTCAAGATTTGAGTTTCGCTCTAAATCTTCTTCATTAAACATGAAGTGTGGATTGTTTATAAGATAAATTGCTGCAAAATAATCTTGTAGTGTCGCATGTATGAAACTGCTGGACTCATCTCTATTATCAAACACAGTGAAACTAGTGATAGTGTCCATCATACTCAGTTTTGGAATATCATGAAGTTCCTTTCCAAAATTATATTTTTGCTTTATTACACCATTAAAAGCTACTTTAGAAAGGTAGTAAAAGTTTTTCCAAATGTTTCTTAATTTAGAATTTCTAAAGTCATTTTTTTGTATTAAATGCAGAGGCATTTCATAGTTTATATCAATTACTTTAGCATCAATGAGGTGTCGCTTGAGTAATGCACGAACATAATAATTATAAATTGCTGTCATTGTTACTGGATGCTTATTGTTATTAGTTAGAATAAAGTCAGTGAATACTTTACACATCATGAAGCAATTCATTGGATTATATAGCATATTCTCAATCACAGTATTACGACTGTAAAAAGATTGAAATTCATAAGCTACTGTTTCATTTTTAAAATATTTAGAAGCATACTCTAAAATTTTATTTGATTCAAACCCTCTTAAAGCAACATTTTTTGAGTCCGCATCTTCTAAAAGGATTAGCAATGGATCAGTAGCAGCATGTCTACTTGTAACTATGACTGTTGACTTGGAAAGAATGTCCCCTTTTATAAGTTGGATGAATATTGAAGTTGAACTGTTTCTCAAATGATGTGGAAGCTCATCAAAACCATCTAATATCCAAAGAACTCCTGCTCCTTTTGTTTCATTGATTGATAACATCACTTCAGTCTCATTAATATCATCAACATCAATGAGAAGGTCTTCAATGGTTTTAGCTTTTTGATAAGTTTCAAGGCGCAACTGAATAAAAATAACATTTTTGTAATCAGCTAAAAATGCATCTGTTTGTCTAACCCATCGCAACGTTAGTTCTTTAGCTAATGTGCTCTTTCCTATGCCAGGCTCACCTTGAATTAATACAAATCTTAATGGTTTATCTGTTAGTGGTTTTAAAATATCTTCAATTTCTATTTTTTCAAAATTATCATGCTCCAGCATTTCCTTATCAACAACATTATGTAAAAATACTGCATCTGCTTTCTTCTGGTAGCTTTTCAATCTAATTAATTTTAGTGGTATGAAAGGAACAGCAGGGGCTGTTGGACCAGCAGCTGGGTATTTATTAATATCTGGATCCTTATACTTCGTCAGAGTTTTGTTATACTTTTCACGTAATTCCGATGTATATTCATCAATTGGTTTAGCTACTGTAGGATCAAAGACGTTACATGGTAGTGCATAGTACATGTATGACATGTACATTGCTATTATAATTAACACTACAAGTATTGATACCAGAAACATGATCCACCATAATGATGTAGAACTCTGTGCAGGAGTAGTAGGCATACCAGTAGGCTGTGTAACTAGACATTACAGTAGCAATAAAAATAAATAACCTACAGCCTTTATTGAATTCACTCACCTTGAGGGTGAAACTCTAGGTTCTTTGCTGGTGTAATAATTCCATTCTGGATCCTGATTTCTTCTGCTGTTGCTTTGTCTCCAGTCTCTTCCACTATATCAGCCAACCTTTGTAAAGTTGGTTTTCCTTTTTTATCAACATTATCCTTCATCATCAGCCAACAAGCCACACACTCTGTAAAACATTCCTTAGTAGACCCAGCATCTCTTTCTATTGCTTTCAATGTGTTGTAGTGCAGGCCACATTTGAGCCCAAAACTTTTCCATTCAGTATCAGCAAAATGCTCCAACTCTGACAAGACCCTATCAAGGTGTTCAGTATCTGAAAATAGATTAACAGTCAAATTTGGTAGACAGAAATATTACTAACTAAGTGGTACAGGGGTAGATATATCTGTGACGGAGGCCATTATGATGAAAAACTCACAAAGAAGGCTGCTTGCTGTCACTACTCTGTTGCTGCAAAAAACGAGCCACGCCCTTATTAATTATTCATTGACCACACCCAATCTCTAACATGACATACACAGCCAAGAAATTACATTATGATACTGAGCTGTAAAGTTAACATTAATGTAACTTTAATGATTACAGTCCTGATTCGCTCATGATTTAACCCCGGTCTGATACGTTGCTGTATACAAAGAAGATACTTACTGTAATGCTACACTAATGAATCTTCGTCAGTATGATACAGAGTGTAAGTCCATCATTGATGTAACAGTGCTGTTTACACCAGTGTATCATTCATTTTCGAAAGATGGCTGCCAGTCACATGGAGAGAATCGGG